>NW_026286337.1:0-17500 GCF_023373465.1 Oncorhynchus keta | reverse complement strand
GTCTGGGCTGGGAGTGTGGTCTGGGCTGGGAGTGTGGGCTGGGCTGGGAGTGTGGTCTGGGCTGGGAGTGTGGGCTGGTCTGGGCTGGGAGTGTGGTCTGGGCTGGGAGTGTGGTCTGGGCTGGGAGTGTGGTCTGGGCTGGGAGTGTGGTCTGGGCTGGGAGTGTGGGCTGGGCTGGGAGTGTGGGCTGGGCTGGGAGTGTGGTCTGGGCTGGGAGTGTGGGCTGGGCTGGGAGTGTGGTCTGGTCTGGGCTGGGAGTGTGGGCTGGTCTGGGCTGGGAGTGTGGTCTGGTCTGGGCTGGGAGTGTGGGCTGGGCTGGGAGTGTGGTCTGGCTGGGGGTCTGGGCTGGGAGTGTGGTCTGGGCTGGGAGTGTGGTCTGGGCTGGGAGTGTGGTCTGGGCTGGGAGTGTGGTCTGGGCTGGGAGTGTGGGCTGGGCTGGGAGTGTGGGCTGGGCTGGGAGTGTGGTCTGGGCTGGGAGTGTGGTCTGGGCTGGGCTGGGAGTGTGGTCTGGGCTGGGCTGGGAGTGTGGTCTGGGCTGGGCTGGGAGTGTGGGCTGGGCTGGGAGTGTGGTCTGGCTGGGGGGTCTGGGCTGGGAGTGTGGTCTGGGCTGGGAGTGTGGTCTGGGCTGGGAGTGTGGTCTGGGCTGGGAGTGTGGTCTGGGCTGGGCAGACGCGGATCGTATCCAGAGAGAGACGAAGGCAGGCGGAGAAAAACACATTGGATAACAGCTGCAGTTTGGCCCCCCCTGAGCAGGAGAAATTATGGTAGCCATCACATCCCGACAGTGCCAACTTGTGCCATAGCCCTGTTCCATCATGACCAGGTCATCATGACTTTGTGGCTAACCTCTATGTATATTTATTCATGCAAAGTGCACGCAGAAATGCACCACCTATGATCTTATGACAGCAGATGTGGACATTAGAGATAGAATCTAGGGGCCTTCGTCGCCAGCTATGCCCGAAAAAGTGACCCTGGCACTTGTGGCGAAGTTGGGGATTCTCTGGCATTGAGACAGTGTGATATGCTGCCCAACTTCACTGTGTGAGATTGGTAGTGACCCCATTGAAATGCAGGCAAGGTGGGCATGGGCTGACAGGTGGGCAGCCACCCAACCTGAACCCAGCCACCCAGCCTGTCCCATTTTTAGAGCAGAGCAGAGCAAGCACCACCACCACCACCACCACCTCCACCCCACGCCCAGCCAGTCACGCACCGCCTGGCTCGGTCACCCAAGCGTAACCGACAGCAACAGAAGGAAACAGAAGCCGATGCTAATAGGACACAAACACATCGCTGCATTAATGCACTTCCCCTAATGCTTATCTATGATTATAATGACTTATTATAATTGCTCTATTTATCTGGATAATGCATTGTGGGGATGCGCCGGGAGCAATCTGGGCTAGTCAGCTGATTGTGAATAGGAAGCACAGGGTAGAATCAAGGTTGCGGTGGCACAGGGGCCTGGGCGAGTGGGCATTTTCCATTTTGGCTTTGTTTTCCATCTGTGCGTGCGTGTGTGTGTGCGTGTGCGTGCGTGCGTGCGTGTTTCCACTCTTTAATTCTATGAATCAGGATAGGGGGGTGGTGGATCAATTGAACTATACCCTTGAACCGCTACATTGGATAGAGGCATCTGACATCAATTGACACATGTTTCAAATATGTGATTGGCTTTTAGTCGGAGAGACAAATTAATAAGTAAATGTTATCTAGGAATTCCAGAGGAGTCGTTGGTTCCCTGACCAAAAAAATGGACACAGAAGATGGGGAGAGGATGGGATGGTATCTAGTGTTGGGGATCTGGGTGTGGAACATTGTGCTACATTATGGATCACTCTCTGGGTGTCAACATTATGGATCACTCTCTGGGTGTAGACATTATGGATCACTCTCTGGGTGTCTACATTATGGATCACTCTCTGGGTATAGACATTATGGATCACTCTCTGGGTGTAGACATTATGGATCACTCTCTGGGTATAGACATTATGGATCACTCTCTGGGTATAGACATTATGGATCACTCTCTGGGTATAGACATTATGGATCACTCTCTGGGTATAGACATTATGGATCACTCTCTGGGTGTCAACATTATGGATCACTCTCTGGATGTCTACATTATGGATCACTCTCTGGGTGTCTACATTATGGATCACTCTCTGGGTATAGACATTATGGATCACTCTCTGGGTGTAGACATTATGGATCACTCTCTGGGTATAGACATTATGGATCACTCTCTGGGTATAGACATTATGGATCACTCTCTGGGTGTAGACATTATGGATCACTCTCTGGGTGTAGACATTATAGATCACTCTCTGGGTGTAGACATTATGGATCACTCTCTGGGTATAGACATTATGGATCACTCTCTGGGTGTAGACATTATGGATCACTCTCTGGGTGTAGACATTATGGATCACTCTCTGGGTGTCTACATTATGGATCACTCTCTGGGTATAGACATTATGGATCACTCTCTGGGTGTAGACATTATAGATCACTCTCTGGGTGTAGACATTATGGATCACTCTCTGGGTGTAGACATGGATCCCTCTCTGGGTGTAGACATGGATCCCTCTCTGGGTGTAGACATTATATATCACTCTCTGGGTGTGGACATTATGGATCACTCTCTGGGTGTAGACATTATAGATCACTCTCTGGGTGTAGACATTATGGATCACTCTCTGGGTGTAGACATGGATCCCTCTCTGGGTGTAGACATGGATCCCTCTCTGGGTGTAGACATTATGGATCACTCTCTGGGTGTCTACATTATGGATCACTCTCTGGGTGTAGACATTATGGATCACTCTCTGGGTGTCTACATTATGGATCACTCTCTGGGTGTAGACATTATGGATCACTCATTACATTTACATTTAAGTCATTTAGATCACTCTTATCCAGGCGTGTAGACAGTGCATACACCTTATGACAACCAGTGGAACAGCCACTTGCATCTAAATCTTGTTGGAGGAAGAGAAGCTTGTTAGAAGGATTACTTTACTTACCCTATCCTAGGTATTCCTTGAAGAGGTGGGGTTTCAGGTGACTCCGGAAGGTGGTGATTGATCCGCTGATTCGTCGTGAGGGAGTTTGTTCCACCATTGGGGGCCAGAGCATGGAAAGTTTTGATGGGCTGAGAAATAACTGAAAGTGGTAGGGATGAGCAGGCCAGAGGTGGATGAACGAGTGCCCTTGTTTGGGTGTCAGGGCCTGATCTGAGCCTGGAGGTCTGAGTGCCAGATTTCCCTCACAGCTCCGTAGGCGAGCACCATGGTCTTGTGCGTTTGATGCATGCGTGTCAACTGGAAGCCAGTGGATGAGAGCAGGAGCGTGGTGTGTGAGGAGAGGACACTTGAAAGAGATTGCGGTCGTTCTGGATGAGTTGGACTGTTTAACAAAATCATTATACCTCTACTGTAATAGGAGTGAAAACGGAGAGCGGGGGTCTGGGAAGGATACTACCAAGACAGGTTCATTCAAATGCAGTCACGGCAGACCCAGAGAGAGACACCGGGAGATGAAATCTGTTAAGGTAGGAGAGATGGAAGTACAAATAGGGATGTGTAGAGCATGAACCTGAGGGAAGAGACACCGCCTTGATGTTAGTTGAGAACGGTGTCAGGGTGTTGTCCAGGATCACGCCATGGTTCTTCGCTCTGGGAGGAGGACACAATGGAGTTGTCAGGTGATGTGAGATCATGGAACGGGCATCCTTCCCGGAGGAAGAGGAGCTCCGTCTTGCTGAGGTTATATGTGGTGATCCGTCATCCACACTGATATGTCTGCCAGACATGCAGGCAGGTGTTACCTGTCATTGTCTCTGGGTTAGACAGTAAACAAGCCAAGCAAGGCCCTTTTAGTGACTGGGGAAGAGAGCTTTTAATGTGGGGATCATTGTCCTGAGTGTCTTGATGTTCCTGTCTCTGTGGTTGGCACCAGATAGGGCTGTTTTTGGTTTTCCACGTTCATCGACCATGTTTATCCGTTTTTGATTAAACATGAGTCAATATAACCACGCTGCGTTTTGGTCCTCCTCTACTTCACCACAGGAAAACCCTGACACCCGATAATCTGTTAAGGTAGGAGAGATGGCAGAGACAAAAGGGTGTGAGAGAGAGTGAGGGGAGAGATCACCTAGCATCTGAGTCAGTCCAGATTTCCCAAGCCATTAGGGAGGCGTGTGGTGTGTGCGTTTGTGCATGCGTGGGTGTAGTGTGCATGTTTGCATTTGTGGTGTGAGAGAGGACACTCAAAGAGATTCTCTACTGAGGACTGTGAACAAAATCATTATACCTCTACTGTATATAGGGGTGAAAACTCTACTATAAGACAGGTTCATTCAAATGCAGTCCGAGACAGAGAGAGACACCCGGGAGAGGTAGGAGAGATCAGAGACAGAGTGGAGAGAGTGGGGAGAGAGTGGGAGAGAATGAGGGGAGAGAGAGAGAGAGTGAGGGAGAGAGAGAGAGAGATGAGGGGAGAGAGTGAGGGAGAGAGTGGGAGAGAGGGAGAGAGTGGGGAGAGAGTGAGGAGAGAGTGGGGAGAGAGTGGGAGAGAGTGAGGGGGAGAGAGAGAGAGAGGAGGGAGAGAGTGGGGGAGAGAGGAGAGAGAGTGGGGAGAGAGTGGGGAGAGAGTGGAGAGAGTGAGGAGAGGGAGAGAGAGTGGGGGAGAGAGTGGGGAGAGAGTGGGGAGAGAGTGGGAGAGAGAGTGAGGGGGAGAGAGGGAGAGAGGGGGAGAGAGGGGGGGAGAGAGGGAGGGGGGAGAGAGTGAGGGGAGAGTGAGGGAGAGAGTGGGAGAGAGTGAGGGAGAGAGTGAGGGAGAGAGTGAGGGGAGAGAGTGAGGGGGGAGAGAGAGAGTGAGGGAGAGAGTGAGGGGAGAGAGTGAGGGAGAGAATGAGGGGGAGAGAGAGAGTGAGGGAGAGAGTGGGAGAGAGTGGGGGGAGAGAGAGAAGGTAAAGGAATGGTGGGCAGCCAACAGAGAGTAGGGACAGTAAACAGATCTATATTTCTACTTTATTGCGCTCTCTCTCCTCCCCGCATGCACTATCATTACCAGTTGTCGCGGCAACTGAGATACAGCAATCAAAGAAGCACCAGGAGAGGCAGCAAGATGAAAGAAGGGACAAAATGGAGGGAGAGAGAAAGGGAAGGAGATAAATAAAGGAGGGCCTGTGGTTAGGAGGGTAATGAACCTAGTGTAAAAACATAAATACATCTCTCAGATATAGGACAGACAATATGTATTTTACATGTTATTCGGGACTACAGTACCCGTGGTTCCATGTAGTCAATGTGTCATTCAATGTGTTTGTATTGGCTAATGGCAGTAAGGCCCAAAATCATTTTGTATCATTTTTCTGTTCTTTTTCCACAGAGGTGGCAACCCACAGGTCCCAGAGTGGTGGGGGAGAAATAGTTTCCTTGGGCCCAGAGTTTTTCCTGATCTGGTAAACTCTGGGTATGACATAGTAATAAATCAGCTGTAAAAAAAAAAAAAATGTTTTATATGGGCTATGATGGGACCAGATTATTTTTAATCAGGTCATATGGTTTGGAACCCAAAAAAAACTCATGGAAAAACTCCTGACCCTAGGTAGGATGATAACATAAAAATCATGGGAAAACTCCTGACCCTAGGTAGGATGATATCATGGAAAATCTCCTGACCCTAGGTAGGATGATAACATAAAAATCATGGGAAAAACTCCTGACCCTAGGTAGGATGATAACATAAAAATAATGTCAAACAAATCATGAGTCGAATCCCTGTGTGGAAAGGGTTCTACATGGAACTTAAAGGGGTTCTTTCCAGGGTTCTCCTACGGGGACAGCCGAAGATACTTGTTTTCTAAGAGTGTAGCTACACCACAGTAAGCGTGGGAGGGAGGGAGGGAGGGCTAGCCCACCAGAAGAAGGGGGGCTGGCTGTGTCTGAGTGAGGTGTTTGTCTGTGCTGCCCCAGTGCACATCAATCTGTTTAATTTTAGCTACAGATTGTCGCTGTCTCTTTATGCATGGCCAGCATGAGGCCTACATCCGTCACGAGGCAGCACATTAACAAGGAGACGGGCTGTTAGGAGGAACAGATGGCCACCTGGCCGAAGTGTCGTAGTGCAGGCCGCCCGCCCGGCAGGGGTTTCAGTGCCAGTTCCTAGAACCCAGGGCCTGGTTGGCCGAGAGGAAGTCTGACCCTGGTCCATTAGAACTAGTCAGGCATCCTGGAGGGCCACTGGTGGAGGAGGGGTGGGGGTTTGGGCCGAGGATGGATATGGATGGGCACATAGAGATAGGGTGACCACATGTCCCGGATTGCAATTTAGCAACAAATTCAAACACCACTAATTTTTGGAAAAAAATTGATTTGTTTCAGTCAGACATTCCAACCTGTCTTTTGCAATAACATTGCGCTTATGAAAATATATAGATCATCAGGATGTGGTAGCCTAAGCCTACTGGTGATGCTCAACACTTCTCCAATCGTTGTTGAGATGCGATAGTCTGCGCAGTGCCGAAACGAACTCTGAACAAACTATATTCATTTAGGGACAGGTCAAAATGCATGAAACATTTATGGTAATTTAGCTAGCTAGCTTGCTGTTGCTAGCTAATTTGTCCTGGGATATGGATATAAACGTTGGGTTGTTATTTTACCTGAAATGCACAAGGTCCTCTACTCTGACAATGAATCCACAGATTAAAGGGTAAACTGAGTTGTGTCTAGTAATCTCTCCTCCTTCAGGCTTCTTCTTCTTCTTTGGACTTTATATGGTTGCTGACAACCAACTTTAAGGTGTATTACCACCACCAACTGGTCTGGAGTGTGGACCTCAGTTCCACTTTCAATCACCCATGTGGGTATATGCTTCTAAAAAAACAATGAGGAGATGGGAGAGGCGGGACTTGCAGCGCGTCAAGCATCACAAATAGAACCAAGTTCTATTTTAGCGCCTGGCTACTCAGACGCGAGCGAGCAGTGTGGATGCAATGATTGAATAACATGTATGTGTCATTTATTTAAATGTATGTCATTAACATGTATTTTGCAACACTTGTGCACGCGACGCGAGCGGTGTGGTCAGCATGTTAGGCCTAACTATTTACCAAAAGATTCTTATGAAACCCTACAAAAATAGCTGAAGTAAATTACCGTATTAGACTGGAAGATACACATTAATTTGGTCAAACTTGTGAGGCACTCCATGCTCAGCATGGATATGGAGATGTTGGCTCCCTGACTGGAGGAGGGGGGAGGTAGGTTTTGGTGGAGGAGGGTGACTGGAGGAGGGTGACTGGTGAAGGGTGGATGTAGGTGTTGGTGGAGGAGGGTGACTGGAGGAGGCGGGGGGTTGGTGTTGGTGGAGGAGGGTGACTGGAGGAGGGTGACTGGTGAAGGGTGGATGTAGGTGTTGGTGGAGGAGGGTGACTGGAGGAGGGTGTTGGTGGAGGAGGGTGACTGGAGGAGGGTAGATGTAGGTGGTGGTGGAGGAGGGTGATTGGAGGAGGGTGGATGTAGGTGTTGGTGGAGGAGGGTGACTGGAGGAGGGTGGATGTAGGTGTTGGTGGAGGAGGGTGACTGGAGGAGGGTGACTGGAGGAGGGTGGATGTAGGTGTTGATGGAGGAGGGTGAGTGGAGGAGGGTGGATGTAGGTGTTGGTGGAGGAGGGTGACTGGAGGAGGGTGGATGTAGGTGTTGGTGGAGGAGGGTGACTGGAGGAGGGTGACTGGAGGAGGGTGGATGTAGGTGTTGATGGAGGAGGGTGAGTGGAGGAGGGTGGATGTAGGTGTTGGTGGAGGAGGGTGACTGGAGGAGGGTGGATGTAGGTGTTGGTGGAGGAGGGTGACTGGAGGAGGGTGGATGTAGGTGTTGGTGGAGGAGGGTGACTGGAGGAGGGTGGATGTAGGTGTTGATGGAGGAGGGTGAGTGGAGGAGGGTGGATGTAGGTGTTGGTGGAGGAGGGTGACTGGAGGAGGGTGGATGTAGGTGTTGGTGGAGGAGGGTGACTGGAGGAGGGTGGATGTAGGTGTTGGTGGAGGAGGGTGACTGGAGGAGGGTGGATGTAGGTGTTGGTGGAGGAGGGTGACTGGAGGAGGGTGACTGGAGGAGGGTGGATGTAGGTGTTGATGGAGGAGGGTGAGTGGAGGAGGGTGGATGTAGGTGTTGGTGGAGGAGGGTGACTGGAGGAGGGTGGATGTAGGTGTTGGTGGAGGAGGGTGACTGGAGGAGGGTGGATGTAGGTGTTGGTGGATGAGGGTGACTGGAGGAGGGTGGATGTAGGTGTTGGTGGAGGAGGGTGACTGGAGGAGGGTGGATGTAGATGTTGGTGGAGGAGGGTGACTGGAGGAGGGTGGATGTAGGTGTTGGTGGAGGAGGGTGACTGGAGGAGGGTGGATGTAGGTGTTGATGGAGGAGGGTGAGTGGAGGAGGGTGGATGTAGGTGTTGGTGGAGGAGGGTGACTGGAGGAGGGTGGATGTAGGTGTTGGTGGAGGAGGGTGACTGGAGGAGGGTGGATGTAGGTGTTGGTGGAGGAGGGTGACTGGAGGAGGGTGGATGTAGGTGTTGATGGAGGAGGGTGACTGGAGGAGGGTGGATGTAGGTGTTGGTGGAGGAGGGTGACTGGAGGAGAGTGGAGGTAGGTGTTGGTGGAGGAGGGTGACTGGAGGAGGGTGGATGTAGGTGTTGGTGGAGGAGGGTGAGTGGAGGAGGGTGGATGTAGGTGTTGGTGGAGGAGGGTGACTGGAGGAGGGTGGATGTAGGTGTTGGTGGAGGAGGGTGACTGGAGGAGGGTGGATGTAGGTGTTGGTGGAGGAGGGTGACTGGAGGAGGGTGGATGTAGGTGTTGATGGAGGAGGGTGACTGGAGGAGGGTGGATGTAGGTGTTGGTGGAGGAGGGTGACTGGAGGAGGGTGGATGTAGGTGTTGGTGGAGGAGGGTGGGTGTAGGTGTTGGTGGAGGAGGAGGAGGGTGACTGGAGGAAGGTGACTGGAGGAGAGTGACTGGAGGAGAGTGACTGGAGGAGGGTGTTCTGTAGTTCAGGTTTCAGGATGACTCATTCCATCCTGGTTCTGCACTAAATGCAAATGGCCTGGCCGTTGATACAGTATTTAAAATGTATAATTCAAAATGATACACAAATGATCCGACACCCGTCTGTGCTGATCGTTGTAATAATCTATCTGTGCTGATTGTTGTAATAATCTGTCTGTGCTGATCGTTGTAATAATCTGTCTGTGCTGATTGTTGTAATAATCTGTCTGTGCTGATAGTTGTAATGATCTGTCTGTGCTGATCATTGTAGTAATCTGTCTGTGCTGATCATTGTAGTAATCTGTCTGTGCTGATCGTTGTAGTAATCTGTCTGTGCTGATCGTTGTAGTGGCATACTACTCATATGCACTCTTATACAAATGCCTCATCATCCTGCATGCTCCTGATAGCAACTAGGCGGCCATGTTGGATGAATGTCATGCAGGCTCTGTTGGCTCAGTATGCGTGTGGTTGCCTGGTGTGGGGATGTTCTCTGGCCATGAGAGGGCTCTTTGTGCGGCCAAGCCACTTGCTTCTGTGTGGAACTTGACATCTCCGAGCACAAAGGAACAAGTGCACAGTGTGTATGTAGGAGGGACCAGGGCCAGAGGAAACGGGGGGAGGAGAGGGAAACGGGGGGAGGAGAGGGAAACGAGGGGAGAAGAGGGAAACGGGGGGAGGAGTGGGAAACAGGGGGTGGAGGGAGGAGGGGAGGAGAGGGAAACGGGGGGGAGGAGGGAAACGGGGGAGGAGAGGGAAACGGGGGAGGAGAGGGAAACGGGGGGAGGAGAGGGAAACGGGGGAGGAGAGGGAAACGGGGGGAGGAGAGGGAAACGGGGGAGGAGAGGAGGGAAACAGGGGGAGGGAGGAGGGAAACAGGGGGTGAGGGAGGAGGGAAACGGGGGTGGAGGGAGGAGGGAAACGGGGGAGGAGAGGGAAATGGGGGGGTGGAGGGAGGAGGGGAGGCGCCTTGGAGGAGGAGGCTGGAAAGCGATGAGCGCCATCTGCTGTTTGGTCACACTCTGTGACGTCAGTGACCCACATGCCTTTTCTCCTTGGTGTCATTGGCCAACGGTATGAGGTCACTGGAAACTAATGGACCAGATGTTAATCTGTTTTTCAAGGAGTCAAATCAGTGAATGATCAACATAATAGTTTTGTCCATTAAAATGACCTCATTATCTCCAGACATGCCCTCCATAACAATCCGACAGCAGCACTGTGATAAGTAATTGACAGCATTTAAAACCAGGTCTTGATCTGAACAAATCATATGCTGTATATCATTGTGTTTATTGACTCCCTGACACTTTAATGTTTACTAAACATTCATTTATCTTTGATTAACGAACATATATGAAAGCAGGAGAATGAGGAAGAGAGAATTGACATGTATGAGATAACAGATGTATCTTGTGGGTCCACAGACTCATGCTGAGACACTGATGGATTCTGTTTACAGTGGGTCTTTAGTAAGCTCTTCCCATCAATAGAAATGGCATTAGTTCTCTCAGCAGTTAATAGCCAATCGATGGCCAGAGAAGATTATGGGAGTCCTGCTGGATAAGAGCACTGTGTGATGATTGGTATCACAATGATAAGACAGGACTTGTAGCGAAGTGTCTCGTGTGTGTGTGTGTGTGTGTGTGTGTGTGTGTTTTTTCTCCATCCAATTTTCCTTGCGGAACACACATGAGCTGGTTCTCACTCTAAGAGCTGTTTGAGAGTGCCCTGGGTGAAACCCTGGCAGAGCCAAGCCGTCACTAGGAGGATGGAGGGCAGAGAGGGGGTCACAGATAGGCCATGACTGTCTCAGTGTCACGCCAGCCTGACTTCAAATCAGATTGGATCTTTCGGAAGCTGGCACTCGCTATAACAGGAAAGGGCTGGATGGTGGATGGTAGATACAGTCTCCATCACAGTGAAGGGCTGGATGGTGGATACAGTCTCTATCACAGTGAAGGGCTGGATGGTACAGTAGATACAGTCTCTATCATAGTGAAGGGGTGGATGGTACAGTAGATACAGTCTCTATCATAGTGAAGGGGTGGATGGTAGATACAGTCTCTATCACAGTGAAGGGCTGGATGGTAGATACAGTCTCCATCACAGTGAAGGGCTGGATGGTAGATACAGTCTCCATCACAGTGAAGGGGTGGATGGTAGATACAGTCCTATCACAGTGAAGGGGTGGATGGTACAGTGATCAGTCTCCATCACAGTGAAGGGCTGGATGGTACAGTAGAAGTCTCTATCACAGTGAAGGGCTGGATGGTAGATACAGTCTCCATCACAGTGAAGGGGTGGATGGTAGATACAGTCTCTATCACAGTGAAGGGGTGGATGGTGGATGGTAGATACAGTCTCTATCACAGTGAAGGGGTGGATGGTACAGTAGATACAGTCTCCATCACAGTGAAGGGCTGGATGGTACAGTAGATACAGTCTCTATCACAGTGAAGCTGGATGGTGGATGGTAGATACAGTCTCTATCACAGTGAAGGGCTGGATGGTAGATACAGTCTACATCACAGTGAAGGGGTGGATGGTAGATACAGTCTCTATCACAGTGAAGGGGTGGATGGTAGATACAGTCTCTATCACAGTGAAGGGGTGGATGGTAGATACAGTCTCTATCACAGTGAAGGGGTGGATGGTAGATACAGTCTCTATCACAGTGAAGGGGTGGATGGTAGATACAGTCTCTATCACAGTGAAGGGGTGGATGGTAGATACAGTCTCTATCACAGTGAAGGGCTGGATGGTACAGTAGATACAGTCTCTATCACAGTGAAGGGCTGGATGGTGGATGGTAGATGTCTCTATCACAGTGAAGGGCTGATGGTGGATGGTACCTCTATCACAGTGAAGGGCTGGATGGTGGATGGTAGATACAGCCTATCACAGTGAAGGGCTGGATGGTGGATGGGATACAGTCTCTATCACAGTGAAGGGCTGGATGGTAGATACAGTCTCTATCACAGTGAAGGGCTGTGGTGGATGGTGTCAGTCTCTATCAGTGAAGGGCTGGATGGTGGATGGTAGATACAGTCTCTAAATGAAGGGCTGGATGGTGGATGGTAGATACTCTCTATCACAGTGAAGCTGGCACTCTATCACAGTGAAGGGCTATGGTAGACAGTCTCTATCACAGTGAAGGGCTGGATGGTGGATGGTAGATACAGTCTCTATCACAGTGAAGGGCTGGATGGTGGATACAGTCTCTATCACAGTGAAGGGCTGGATGGTGGATGTAGATACAGTCTCTATCATAGTGAAGGGCTGGATGGTGGATGGTAGATACAGTCTCTATCATAGTGAAGGGCTGGATGGTGGATGGTAGATACAGTCTCTATCACAGTGAAGGGCTGGATGGTAGATACAGTCTCATCACAGTGAAGGGCTGGGTGGTGGATGGTGTGTCTCTATCACAGTGAAGGGGTGGATGGTGGATGGTAGATACAGTCTCTATCACAGTGAAGGGCTGGATGGTGGATGGTAGATACAGTCTCTGTAGTGTACACTCTGAAATGCCTCCAAGAGAGTGTCTTCCTACTAGTGAACAGGGTGAGAAACACATTACATGACATTTAATGCAGCGTGGAGAAGAATGAGAAGCCAACTAACCTCTTTCATCGTCTTTCTTTTTCTCTCTTTCTCTCTCTCTACCTCTGTCTGTCTCTCTCTCCATCTAGGGCCACTAGAGCAGCTAAACAACACGTTTTGCGTTATCTCTCTAATGACTGTGAATGTGGCCAGGAGCACGCACGGAGCACAGCTAGGCCTATGTGAGATAACGTAGTGTTGTGTCTTGAAAACACAAATGATCTCAGCTGGAATTGCACCATTATTTCAATCAAAAACTCAATTGTCACTGATAGGAGATTTTCTGCTCCGCTGTCTCAGATTTGATTCAAAGGGGCAAAGATTCTATCAGATCCGCTTAGCCGAAACAAAGCATTTGTTTTGGCGGTGTCCGGAGGTGGAACTGCGCTAGAGCTGTCAAATCCACAAGTGGCTCCAGGGTTATGTCTAAAGCGGACACTGTCATTGGCTGCAAGACCACATCAACACTAGAAGCTCCAATTGAGTCATTTTGACTTAATGTGAATTTAAAATTGAGATACTGCATCTCTGCCACGCCTGCCTCCATGTTGACTTTTCCTAAATACATCTATTAAACACAGGTATGTTGTTAGAAGTCATATCACAAACATCATTTGTGTTTTAGCAGTTTAAAGGACATGTCATTTTTTCCAGGGAGTGACAGTGTTTTCTCTCCAAATCCTCTTCCCAGAGTCACATGTAGGTAAGACTGTTATATATCACGGTTCCACACAAAGCATGAGTCAATAGGTAGCTTACAGAAAGATAAACTTATGAAAATGCTATGGTGTTCTTATAAATAACTATGTTTGTTGTTATCCAAGACCTTCATAAACACAACCAAATGTACATTTTAGCTAGGTGGCTAATGTTAGCTAGTTTAGCTAGGTGGCCAATGTTCGCTAGGCTAGGCGTTAAGGTTAAGGTTAGTGTATTAGCTAACATGCTAGCTAAGTAGATAAAGTATCAAGTAGCTACAAAATGAGCTACAATTATAAAGTAGGCCATCACCTTGTTATTCGCCCACACATCCTCCTTGACCTTCCTCCTATCGCAACAGTCTTACCTTCATCTGTGATTGAAACGCACTGGATACAAAATCATTTGTTGGATCGCTGCCGGGAAACTGTACAGCATTAAATGCCGGCCTCACAAAAATCTCCGCCATGTCTTGTCCATTACAGTTACACATCCAGACAGAGTTCAACTGGCCCTCATCTACTGACTATACATGGTGTGACTGGTCCTCATCTACTGGCTAACATGGTGTGACTGGCCCTTATCTACTGGCTATACATGGTGTGACTGGTCCTTATCTACTGGCTATACATGGTGTGACTGGTCCTTATCTACTGGCTATACATGGTGTGACTGGTCCTATCTACTGACTATACATGGTGTGACTGGTCCTTATCTACTGACTATACATGGTGTGACTGGCCCTTATCTACTGATATAAAAGTGTGACTGGCCCTTATCTACTGGCTATACATGGTGTGACTGGTCCTTATCTACTGACTATACATGGTGTGACTGGTCCTTATCTACTGACTATACATGGTGTGACTGGTCCTCATCTACTGGCTATACATGGTGTGACTGGTCCTTATCTACTGGCTATACATGGTGACTGGCCCTCCTTATCTACTGACTATACATGGTGTGACTGGTCCTATCTACTGAATACATGGTGTGACTGGCCCTTCATCTACTGACTATACATGGTGTGACTGGTCCTTATCTACTGACTATACATGGTGTGACTGGTCCTTATCTACTGGCTATACATGGTGTGACTGGTCCATTACATCTACTGGCTATACATGGTGTCACTGGCCCTCATCTACTGGATATACATGGTGTGACTGGTCCTCATCTACTGGCTATACATGGTGTGACTGGCCCTTATCTACTGACTATACATGGTGTGACTGGTCCTTATCTACTGACTATACATGGTGTGACTGGTCCTTATCTACTGACTATACATGGTGTGACTGGCCCTTATCTACTGACTATACATGGTGTGACTGGCCCTTATCTACTGACTATACATGGTGTGACTGGTCCTTATCTACTGGCTATACATGGTGTGACTGGTCCTTATCTACTGGCTATACATGGTGTGACTGGTCCTTATCTACTGGCTATACATGGTGTGACTGGCCCTGACTATACATGGTGTGACTGGTCCTTATCTACTGACTATACATGGTGTGACTGGTCCTTATCTACTGGCTATACATGGTGTGACTGGCCCTTATCTACTGACTATACATGGTGTGACTGGTCCTATCTACTGACTATACATGGTGTGACTGGTCCTTATCTACTGACTATACATGGTGTGACTGGTCCTCATCTACTGACTATACATGGTGTGACTGGTCCTTATCTACTGGCTATACATGGTGTGACTGGTCCTTATCTACTGGCTATACATGGTGTGACTGGTCCTCATCTACTGGCTATACATGGTGTGACTGGTCCTCATCTACTGGATATACATGGTGTGACTGGTCCTTATCTACTGACTATACATGGTGTGACTGGTCCTTATCTACTGACTATACATGGTGTGACTGGCCCTTATCTACTGGCTATACATGGTGTGACTGGCCCTTATCTACTGACTATACATGGTGTGACTGGTCCTTATCTACTGGATATACATGGTGTGACTGGTCCTCATCTACTGACTATACATGGTGTGACTGGCCCTTATCTACTGACTATACATGGTGTGACTGGTCCTTATCTACTGACTATACATGGTGTGACTGGCCCTTATCTACTGGCTATACATGGTGTGACTGGCCTTATCTACTGACTATACATGGTGTGACTGGTCCTTATCTACTGACTATACATGGTGTGACTGGCCCTTATCTACTGACTATACATGGTGTGACTGGTCCTTATCTACTGACTATACATGGTGTGACTGGTCCTTATCTACTGACTACATGGTGACTGGTCCTTATCTACTGACTATACATGGTGTGACTGGCCCTTATCTACTGGATATACATGGTGTGACTGGCCCTTATCTACTGGCTATACATGGTGTGACTGGTCCTTATCTACTGACTATACATGGTGTGACTGGTCCTTATCTACTGACTATACATGGTGTGACTGGTCCTCATCTACTGACTATACATGGTGTGACTGGTCCTCATCTACTGACTATACATGGTGTGACTGGTCCTTATCTACTGACTATACATGGTGTGACTGGTCCTCATCTACTGACTATACATGGTGTGACTGGTCCTTATCTACTGACTATACATGGTGTGACTGGTCCTCATCTACTGACTATACATGGTGTGACTGGTCCTTATCTACTGACTATACATGGTGTGACTGGTCCTCATCTACTGACTATACATGGTGTGACTGGCCCTTATCTACTGACTATACATGGTGTGACTGGTCCTCATCTACTGACTATACATGGTGTGACTGGTCCTTATCTACTGACTATACATGGTGTGACTGGTCCTCATCTACTGACTATACATGGTGTGACTGGTCCTTATCTACTGACTATACATGGTGTGACTGGTCCTTATCTACTGACTATACATGGTGTGACTGGTCCTCATCTACTGACTATACATGGTGTGACTGGCCCTTATCTACTGACTATACATGGTGTGACTGGTCCTCATCTACTGACTATACATGGTGTGACTGGTCCTCATCTACTGACTATACATGGTGTGACTGGTCCTTATCTACTGACTATACATGGTGTGACTGGTCCTTATCTACTGACTATACATGGTGTGACTGGTCCTCATCTACTGACTATACATGGTGTGACTGGCCCTTATCTACTGGCTATACATGGTGTGACTGGTCCTTATCTACTGACTATACATGGTGTGACTGGTCCTTATCTACTGGATATACATGGTGTGACTGGTCCTTATCTACTGACTATACATGGTGTGACTGGTCCTTATCTACTGACTATACATGGTGTGACTGGTCCTTATCTACTGACTATACATGGTGTGACTGGTCCTTATCTACTGACTATACATGGTGTGACTGGTCCTTATCTACTGACTATACATGGTGTGACTGGTCCTTATCTACTGGATATACATGGTGTGACTGGTCCTTATCTACTGACTATACATGGTGTGACTGTGCAGATGACACAATGTGACAGAGACACTGCTGACCAGGGGGTGGGTCAATCTGGGGGGCAGAGTGGGTCAGGATGGTGCTGGGGAAAGGTCATCGCCATGGACTATACATGGTGTCTGCCGCATCATCACTCAGAGACTGTGTGACCAGAGCTGGGGGCAGAGTGTCAGGTGGTGCTGGGGAAAGGTGTGTGTGTGAGTGTGTGTGTGTGTCATGTGTGTGTGACTGTGTGTGTGTGTGTGTGTGTGTGTGTGTGTGTGTGTGTGTGTGTGTGTGTGTGTGTGTGTGTGTGTGTGATAACAAATGGAGACTTCACCTTTAGATTATCCAGTATACCTGGTGTGTGTTATTCAAGGCCTGTCCATCCATCACACAGGGGAGGCCGTACCATTTATCAATGGCAATGGGATATAGGGAACATTTCGGGGTGTGAGTGATAGCTGGTTGCTAATAGAGCTACTGAGCTACTCCCTTCAAAGCCAGAGTTAGCATTTAGCATAATAGCAATGAGATTTGGTTCATCCTAGTTTATAGCAAGGTTAGATTGTGCTGCTGATGTGGCTAAATGCTATATGTCAGAGCGGGCCGTCATTCAAGAAAACAAAACGGTCGAGGCATTCGTTCATATATCTGTGTTGTAATATAGATAACCCATATGACCAATATGAAGATCTACCAGTGC
>NW_026286336.1:0-31113 GCF_023373465.1 Oncorhynchus keta | reverse complement strand
AGACGACAGACCCATTCCATTTCCCTGGACCATTACCCCAACACAGAGGACAGACCCATTCCATTTCCCTGGACCATTACCCCAACACAGAGGACAGAGCTATTCCAGTTCCCTGGACCATTACCCCAACACAGAGGACAGAGCCATTCCAGTTCCCTGGACCATTACCCCAACACAGAGGACAGAGCCATTCCAGTTCCCTGGACCATTACCCCAACACAGAGGACAGAGCCATTCCATTTCCCTGGACCATTACCCCAACACAGGCGACAGACCCATTCCATTCCCTGGACCATTACCCCAACACAGAGGACAGAGCCATTCCATTTCCCTGGACCATTACCCCAACACAGAGGACAGACCATTCCATTTCCCTGGACCATTACCCCAACACAGAGGACAGACTCATTCCATTTCCCTGGACCATTACCACAACACAGAGCCATTCCAGTTCCTGGACCATTACCCCAACACAGAGGACAGACATTCCATTTCCCTGGACCATTACCCCAACACAGAGGACAGACCCATTCCATTTCCCTGGACCATTACCCCAACACAGAGGACAGAGCCATTCCATTTCCCTGGACCATTACCCCAACACAGAGCCATTCCATTTCCCTGGACCATTACCCCAACACAGAGGACAGAGCCATTCCCTGGACCATTACCCCAACACAGAGGACAGACCCATCCCTGGACCATTACCCCAACACAGAGGACAGACCCATTCCAGTTCCCTGGACCATTACCCCAACACAGAGGACCATTCCAGGACCCCAACACAGAGGACAGAGCCATTCCATTTCCCTGGACCATTACCCCAACACAGAGGGACAGAGCCATTCCATTTCCCTGGACCATTACCCCAACACAGAGGACAGACCCATTCCAGTTCCCTGGGCCATTACCCCAACACAGAGGACAGAGCCATTCCAGTTCCCTGGACCATTACCCCAACACAGAGGACAGACCCATTCCCCTGTTCCCCAACTGGGCCATTCCACCCCCAACACAGAGGACAGAGCTATTCCAGTTCCCTTCCAGTTCCCTGGACCATTACCCCAACACAGAGGACAGACCCATTCAGTTCCCTGGGCCATTACCCCCAACACAGACAGACTCATTCCATTTCCCTGGACCATTACCCCAACACAGAGGACAGAGCCATTCCAGTTCCCTGGACCATTACCCCAACACAGAGCCATTCCATTTCCCTGGACCATCCCTGGACCATTACCCCAACACAGAGGACAGAGCCATTCCATTTCCCTGGACCATTACCCCAACACAGACGACAGACCCATTCCATTTCCCTGGGCCATTACCCCAACACAGAGGACCATTCCATTTCCCTGGACCATTACCCCAACACAGAGGACAGAGCCATTCCAGTTCCCTGGGCCATTACCCCAACACAGAGGACAGAGCCATTCCATTTCCCTGGACCATTGCCCCAACCCTGGACCAGAGGACAGACCCATTCCAGTTCCTGGGCCATTACCCCAACACAGAGGACAGAGCCATTCCAGTTCCCTGGACCTGAGACCATTCCCTGGACCATTACCCCAACACAGAGGACAGAGCCATTCCAGTTCCCTGGACCATTACCCCAACACAGAGGACAGACCCATTCCAGTTCCCTGGACCATTACCCCAACACAGAGGACAGAGCCATTACCCCAACACAGTTCCTGGACCATTACCCCAACACAGAGGACAGACCCATTCCAGTTCCCTGGGCCATTACCCCAACACAGAGGACAGACTCATTCCATTTCCCTGGACCCATTACCCCAACACAGACCCATTCCAGTTCCCTGGGCCATTACCCCAACACAGAAGAGACCGACCCAACACAGAGGACCCATTACCCCAACACAGGTTCCCATTTCCCTGAGCCATTTCCAGTTCCCTGGACCATTACCCCAACACAGAGGACAGAGCCATTCCATTTCCCTGGACCGTGGACCATTACCCCAACACAGAGGACAGACCCATTCCATTTCCCTGGACCATTACCCCAACACAGAGGACAGTTCCCTGGGCCATTACCCCCAACACAGAGCCATTCCATTTCCCTGGACCATTACCCCAACACAGAGGACAGACCCATTCCAGTTCCCTGGACCATTACCCCAACACAGGACAGAGGACCCATTACCCTGGGCAACAACACAGAGGACAGAGCCATTCCAGTTCCCTGGACCATTACCCCAACACAGAGGACAGACCCATTCCATTTCCCTGGACCATTACCCCAACACAGAGGACAGAGCCATTCCAGTTCCCTGGACCATTACCCCAACACAGAGGACAGAGCCATTCCATTTCCCTGGACCATTACCCCAACACAGACGACAGACCCATTCCATTTCCCTGGACCATTACCCCAACACAGACGACAGACCCATTCCATTTCCCTGGACCATTACCCCAACACAGAGGACAGAGCCATTCCAGTTCCCTGGACCATTACCCCAACACAGAGGACAGACTCATTCCATTTCCCTGGACCATTACCCCAACACAGAGGACAGAGCCATTCCAGTTCCCTGGACCATTACCCGAACACAGAGCCATTCCATTTCCCTGGACCATTACCCCAACACAGACGACAGACCCATTCCATTTCCCTGGACCATTACCCCAACACAGAGGACAGAGCCATTCCATTTCCCTGGACCATTACCCCAACACAGAGCCATTCCATTTCCCTGGACCATTACCCCAACACAGAGGACAGAGCCATTCCATTTCCCTGGACCATTACCCCAACACAGACGACAGACCCATTCCATTTCCCTGGGCCATTACCCCAACACAGAGGACCATTCCATTTCCCTGGACCATTACCCCAAC
The DNA here is from genome assembly GCF_023373465.1 of Oncorhynchus keta. Classification (NCBI taxonomy): domain Eukaryota; kingdom Metazoa; phylum Chordata; class Actinopteri; order Salmoniformes; family Salmonidae; genus Oncorhynchus; species Oncorhynchus keta. The sequence continues at coordinate 28,251 of NW_026286336.1, read as the reverse complement.
ACAGAGGACAGAGCCATTCCAGTTCCCTGGGCCATTACCCCAACACAGAGGACAGAGCCATTCCATTTCCCTGGACCATTGCCCCAACACAGAGGACAGACCATTCCATTCCCCCACAGAACACAGAGGACAGACCCATTCCAGTTCCCTGGGCCCCATTACCCCAACACAGAGGACAGAGCCATTCCAGTTCCCTGGACCATTACCCCAACACAGAGGACAGAGCCATTCCAGTTCCCTGGACCATTACCCCAACACAGAGGGACAGACCCATTCCAGTTCCCTGGGCCATTACCCCAACACAGAGGACAGAGCCATTCCAGTTCCCTGGACCATTACCCCAACACAGAGGACAGACCCATTCCAGTTCCCTGGGCCATTACCCCCAACACAGAGGACAGACTCATTCCATTTCCTGGACCATTACCCCAACACAGAGGACAGAGCCATTCCAGTTCCCTGGACCATTACCCCAACACAGAGCCATTCCATTTCCCTGGACCATTACCCCAACACAGAGGACAGAGCCATTCCATTTCCCTGGGCCATTACCCCAACACAGAGGACAGAGCCATTCCATTTCCCTGGACCATTACCCCAACACAGAGGACAGACCCATTCCAGTTCCCTGGGCCATTACCCCAACACAGAGGACAGAGCCATTCCAGTTCCCTGGACCATTACCCCAACACAGAGGACAGACCCATTCCATTTCCCTGGACCATTACCCCAACACAGAGGACAGAGCCATTCCAGTTCCCTGGACCATTACCCCAACACAGAGGACAGACCCATTCCATTTCCCTGGACCATTACCCCAACACAGACGACAGACCCATTCCATTTCCCTGGACCATTACCCCAACACAGACGACAGACCCATTCCATTTCCCTGGACCATTACCCCAACACAGAGGACAGAGCTATTCCAGTTCCTGGACCATTACCCCAACACAGAGGACAGACTCATTCCATTTCCCTGGACCATTACCCCAACACAGAGGACAGAGCCATTCCAGTTCCCTGGACCATTACCCCAACACAGAGCCATTCCATTTCCCTGGACCATTACCCCAACACAGAGGACAGACCCATTCCATTTCCCTGGACCATTACCCCAACACAGAGGACAGAGCCATTCCATTTCCCTGGACCATTACCCCAACACAGAGCCATTCCATTTCCCTGGACCATTACCCCAACACAGAGGACAGAGCCATTCCAGTTCCATTTCCCTGGACCATTACCCCAACACAGAGGACAGACCCATTCCAGTTCCCTGGACCATTACCCCAACACAGAGGACAGACCATTCCATTTCCCTGGACCATTACCCCAACACAGAGGACAGAGCCATTCCATTTCCCTGGACCATTACCCCAACACAGAGGACAGAGCCATTCCAGTTCCCTGGGCCATTACCCCAACACAGAGGACAGAGCCATTCCAGTTCCCTGGACCATTACCCCAACACAGAGGACAGACCCATTCCAGTTCCCTGGGCCATTACCCCAACACAGAGGACAGACCCCAGTTCCCTGGAACACAGAGGACAGAGCTATTCCAGTTCCCCTGGACCATTACCCCAACACAGAGGACAGACTCATTCCATTTCCCTGGACCATTACCCCAACACAGAGGACAGAGCCATTCCAGTTCCCTGGACCATTACCCCAACACAGAGCCATTCCATTTCCCTGGACCATTACCCCAACACAGAGGACAGACCCATTCCATTTCCCTGGACCATTACCCCAACACAGAGGACAGAGCCATTCCATTTCCCTGGACCATTACCCCAACACAGACACAGACCCCATTCCATTTCCCTGGACCATTACCCCAACACAGAGGACAGACCCATTCCATTTCCCTGGACCATTACCCCAACACAGAGGACAGAGCCATTCCAGTTCCCTGGACCATTACCCCAACACAGAGGACAGACCCATTCCATTTCCCTGGACCATTACCCCAACACAGAGGACAGAGCCATTCCATTTCCTGGACCATTACCCCAACACAGAGGACAGAGCCCATTCCAGTTCCCTGGGCCATTACCCCAACACAGAGGACAGAGCCATTCCAGTTCCCTGGACACCCCCAACACAGAGGACAGAGCCATTACCCCATTACAACACAGAGGACAGACCCATTCCAGTTCCCTGGGCCATTACCCCAACACAGAGGACAGAGCCATTCCAGTTCCCTGGACCATTACCCCAACACAGAGGACAGACCCATTCCAGTTCCCTGGGCCATTACCCCAACACAGAGGACAGAGCCATTCCAGTTCCCTGGACCATTACCCCAACACAGAGCCATTCCAGTTCCCTGGGCCATTACCCCAACACAGAGGACAGAGCCATTCCAGTTCCCTGGACCATTACCCCAACACAGAGGACAGAGCCATTTCCAGTTCCCTGGACCATTACCCAACACAGAGGACCATTACCCTGGACCAACCCCACACAGAGGACAGAGCCATTCCATTTCCCTGGACCATTACCCCAACACAGAGGACAGAGCCATTCCATTTCCCTGGACCATTACCCCAACACAGACGACAGACCCATTCCATTTCCCTGGACCATTACCCCAACACAGAGGACAGAGCCATTCCAGTTCCCTGGACCATTACCCCAACACAGAGGACAGAGCCCCTGGATTCCAGTTCCCCCTGGGCCATTACCCCAACACAGAGGACAGAGCCATTCCCTGGACAATTCCCCAACACAGAGGACAGACATTACCTCCCCCAACACAGAGGACAGAGCCATTCCATTTCCCTGGACCATTACCCCAACACAGACGACAGACCCATTCCATTTCCCTGGACCATTACCCCAACACAGAGGACAGAGCTATTCCAGTTCCCTGGACCATTACCCCAACACAGAGGACAGACTCATTCCATTTCCCTGGACCATTACCCCAACACAGAGGACAGAGCCATTCCAGTTCCCTGGACCATTACCCCAACACAGAGCCATTCCATTTCCCTGGACCATTACCCCAACACAGACGACAGACCCATTCCATTTCCCTGGACCATTACCCCAACACAGAGGACAGAGCCATTCCATTTCCCTGGACCATTACCCCAACACAGAGGACAGAGCATTCCATTTCCCTGGACCATTACCCCAACACAGAGGACAGAGCCATTCCATTTCCTGGACCATACCCCAACACAGACCATTACCATTACCAACACAGAGGACAGAGCCATTCCATTTCCCTGGACCATTACCCCAACACAGAGCCATTCCAGTTCCCTGGACCATTACCCCAACACAGAGCCATTCCATTTCCCTGGGCCATTACCCCAACACAGAGGACAGAGCCATTCCATTTCCCTGGGCCATTACCCCAACACAGAGGACATAGCCATTCCAGTTCCCTGGGCCATTACCCCAACACAGAGGACATAGCCATTCCAGTTCCCTGGGCCATTACCCCAACACAGAGGACAGAGCCATTCCATTTCCCTGGACCATTACCCCAACACAGAGCCATTCCATTTCCCTGGACCATTACCCCAACACAGAGCCATTCCATTTCCCTGGACCATTACCCCAACACAGAGCCATTCCATTTCCCTGGACCATTACCCCAACATAGAGGACAGAGCCATTCCAGTTCCCTGGACCATTACCCCAACACAGAGCCATTCCATTTCCCTGGACCATTACCCCAACACAGAGGACATAGCCATTCCATTTCCCTGGACCATTACCCCAACACAGAGGACAGAGCCATTCCAGTTCTCTGGACCATTACCCCAACACAGAGGACAGACCCATTCCAGTTCCCTGGACCATTACCCCAACACAGAGCCATTCCATTTCCCTGGACCATTACCCCAACACAGAGGACAGAGCCATTCCAGTTCCCTGGACCATTACCCCAACACAGAGGACAAAGCCATTCCAGTTCCCTGGACCATTACCCCAACACAGAGGACAGAGCCATTCCATTTCCCTGGACCATTACCCCAACACAGAGGGCAGAGCCATTCCAGTTCCCTGGACCATTACCCCAACACAGAGCCATTCCATTTCCCTGGACCATTACCCCAACACAGAGGACAGAGCCATTCCAGTTCCCTGGACCATTACCCCAACACAGAGCCATTCCATTTCCCTGGACCATTACCCCAACACAGACGACAGAGCCATTCCATTTCCCTGGACCATTACCCCAACACAGACGACAGAGCCATTCCATTTCCCTGGACCATTACCCCAACACAGAGACAGACCCATTCCATTTCCCTGGACCATTACCCCAACACAGAGGACAGACCCATTCCAGTTCCCTGGGCCATTACCCCAACACAGAGGACAGAGCCATTTCAGTTCCCTGGACCATTACCCCAACACAGAGCCATTCCAGTTCCCTGGGCCATTACCCCAACACAGAGGACAGAGCCATTCCAGTTCCCTGGACCATTACCCCAACACAGAGGACAGAGCCATTCCAGTTCCCTGGGCCATTACCCCAACACAGAGGACAGAGCCATTCCATTTCCCTGGACCATTACCCCAACACAGAGGACAGAGCCATTCCATTTCCCTGGACCATTACCCCAACACAGACGACAGACCCATTCCATTTCCCTGGACCATTACCCCAACACAGAGGACAGAGCCATTCCAGTTCCCTGGACCATTACCCCAACACAGAGGACAGAGCCATTCCAGTTCCCTGGGCCATTACCCCAACACAGAGGACAGAGCCATTCCAGTTCCCTGGGCCATTACCCCAACACAGAGGACAGAGCCATTCCATTTCCCTGGACCATTACCCCAACACAGAGGACAGACCCATTCCATTTCCCTGGACCATTACCCCAACACAGACGACAGACCCATTCCATTTCCCTGGACCATTACCCCAACACAGAGGACAGAGCTATTCCAGTTCCCTGGACCATTACCCCAACACAGAGGACAGACTCATTCCATTTCCCTGGACCATTACCCCAACACAGAGGACAGAGCCATTCCAGTTCCCTGGACCATTACCCCAACACAGAGCCATTCCATTTCCCTGGACCATTACCCCAACACAGACGACAGACCCATTCCATTTCCCTGGACCATTACCCCAACACAGAGGACAGAGCCATTCCAGTTCCCTGGACCATTACCCCAACACAGAGCCATTCCATTTCCCTGGACCATTACCCCAACACAGAGGACAGAGCCATTCCAGTTCCCTGGACCATTACCCCAACACAGAGGACAGACCCATTCCAGTTCCCTGGACCATTACCCCAACACAGAGGACAGACCCATTCCAGTTCCCTGGACCATTACCCCAACACAGAGGACAGAGCCATTCCATTTCCCTGGACCATTACCCCAACACAGAGCCATTCCATTTCCCTGGGCCATTACCCCAACACAGAGGACAGAGCCATTCCATTTCCCTGGACCATTACCCCAACACAGAGGACAGAGCCATTCCATTTCCCTGGACCATTACCCCAACACAGAGCCATTCCATTTCCCTGGACCATTACCCCAACACAGAGCCATTCCATTTCCCTGGGCCATTACCCCAACACAGAGGACAGAGCCATTCCATTTCCCTGGGCCATTACCCCAACACAGAGGACATAGCCATTCCAGTTCCCTGGGCCATTACCCCAACACAGAGGACATAGCCATTCCAGTTCCCTGGGCCATTACCCCAACACAGAGGACAGAGCCATTCCATTTCCCTGGACCATTACCCCAACACAGAGCCATTCCATTTCCCTGGACCATTACCCTAACACAGAGGACAGAGCCATTCCAGTTCCCTGGACCATTACCCCAACACAGAGCCATTCCATTTCCTGGACCATTACCCCAACACAGAGGACAGAGCCATTCCAGTTCCCTGGACCATTACCCCAACACAGAGCCATTCCATTTCCCTGGACCATTACCCCAACACAGAGGACAGAGCCATTCCATTTCCCTGGACTATTACCCCAACACAGAGGACAGAGCCATTCCAGTTCCCTGGACCATTACCCCAACACAGAGGACAGAGCCATTCCAGTTCCCTGGACCATTACCCCAACACAGAGCCATTCCATTTCCCTGGACCATTACCCCAACACAGAGGACAGAGCCATTCCAGTTCCCTGGACCATTACCCCAACACAGAGGACAAAGCCATTCCATTTTTCCTGGACCATTACCCCAACACAGAGGACAGAGCCATTCCATTTCCCTGGACCATTACCCCAACACAGAGGGCAGAGCCATTCCAGTTCCCTGGACCATTACCCCAACACAGAGCCATTCCATTTCCCTGGACCATTACCCCAACACAGAGGACAGAGCCATTCCAGTTCCCTGGACCATTACCCCAACACAGAGCCATTCCATTTCCCTGGACCATTACCCCAACACAGACGACAGACCCATTCCATTTCCATGGACCATTACCCCAACACAGAGGACAGAGCCATTCCATTTCCCTGGACCATTACCCCAACACAGAGCCATTCCATTTCCCTGGACCATTACCCCAACACAGAGGACAGAGCCATTCCAGTTCCCTGGACCATTACCCCAACACAGAGGACAGAGCCATTCCATTTCCCTGGACCATTACCCCAACACAGAGCCATTCCATTTCCCTGGGCCATTACCCCAACACAGAGGACAGAGCCATTCCATTTCCCTGGACCATTACCCCAACACAGAGGACAGAGCCATTCCATTTCCCTGGACCATTACCCCAACACAGAGCCATTCCATTTCCCTGGACCATTACCCCAACACAGAGCCATTCCATTTCCCTGGGCCATTACCCCAACACAGAGGACAGAGCCATTCCATTTCCCTGGACCATTACCCCAACACAGAGGACAGAGCCATTCCATTTCCCTGGGCCATTACCCCAACACAGAGGACATAGCCATTCCAGTTCCCTGGGCCATTACCCCAACACAGAGGACATAGCCATTCCAGTTCCCTGGGCCATTACCCCAACACAGAGGACAGAGCCATTCCATTTCCCTGGACCATTACCCCAACACAGAGCCATTCCATTTCCCTGGACCATTACCCCAACACAGAGGACAGAGCCATTCCAGTTCCCTGGACCATTACCCCAACACAGAGCCATTCCATTTCCCTGGACCATTACCCCAACACAGACGACAGAGCCATTCCATTTCCCTGGACCATTACCCCAACACAGACGACAGAGCCATTCCATTTCCCTGGACCATTACCCCAACACAGACGACAGACCCATTCCATTTCCCTGGACCATTACCCCAACACAGAGGACAGAGCCATTCCAGTTCCCTGGACCATTACCCCAACACAGAGGGCAGAGCCATTCCAGTTCCCTGGACCATTACCCCAACACAGAGCCATTCCAGTTCCCTGGTCCATTACCCCAACACAGAGGACAGAGCCATTCCAGTTCCCTGGACCATTACCCCAACACAGAGGACAGAGCCATTCCAGTTCCCTGGGCCATTACCCCAACACAGAGGACAGAGCCATTCCATTTCCCTGGACCATTACCCCAACACAGAGGACAGAGCCATTCCATTTCCCTGGACCATTACCCCAACACAGACGACAGACCCATTCCATTTCCCTGGACCATTACCCCAACACAGAGGACAGAGCCATTCCAGTTCCCTGGACCATTACCCCAACACAGAGGACAGAGCCATTCCAGTTCCCTGGGCCATTACCCCAACACAGAGGACAGAGCCATTCCAGTTCCCTGGGCCATTACCCCAACACAGAGGACAGAGCCATTCCATTTCCCTGGACCATTACCCCAACACAGAGGACAGACCCATTCCATTTCCCTGGACCATTACCCCAACACAGAGGACAGAGCCATTCCATTTCCCTGGACCATTACCCCAACACAGAGCCATTCCATTTCCCTGGACCATTACCCCAACAACCATGGGACTGGCAGTGCAGTTCGTCTAATACTATCAACCACTCAGAGGCTTTCAGTTTGGCTTTCCGGTTACAACGAATCTTGAGGTTGTTGTTTTCTCTCAAAGCTGTAAAGTTGGAGCTGAGAGGACCTGGTGTGTACAGAGACAGGTGACTCTTGCTCTCTTACTCTCCGTCTCTGTCTGATAGTACAGCCCCACACAGGTGCTTAAGATGCTCAAAATGGCAGAGACACAACAATACGAACAAGGCGTTCAGGTGGGCCTTCTCGCTTCAGCAACACAATACAAACCCTGTTATCTTCATATCCAAGTCAAACAGAGAGGGGTGGATGTAAAAGGTGGATGGCCTGCTGTATGTATTTACAGCTGGTGGTAAATGGAGGTAGTTGAGTAACCTTGCCTGAGACTTGAATACAGGTCGTCTCCCCGGAGCAAATGCGTAGGTTTTTAGCTCAACAGGGTAACACAATCGAGTGTTACACAGGAAACCTGAGTTTGAACCCAAGTCTCTCACACAGTGTTAGAATAACAAAGGAGAACATCTACTGAAACAGACAGACCTCTGGCAGTTGTACATGTTTACATGGAGAGGGCAGTTGTACATGTTTACATGGAGAGGGCAGTTGTACATGTTTACATGGAGAGGGCAGTTGTACATGTTTACATGGAGAGGGCAGTTGTACATGTTTACATGGAGAGGGCAGTTGTACATGTTTACATGGAGAGGGCAGTTGTACATGTTTACATGGAGAGGGCAGTTGTACATGTTTACATGGAGAGGGCAGTTGTACATGTTTACATGGAGAGGGCAGTTGTACATGTTTACATGGAGAGGGCAGTTGTACATGTTTACATGGAGAGGGCAGTTGTACATGTTTACATGGAGAGGGCAGTTGTACATGTTTACATGGAGAGGGCAGTTGTACATGTTTACATGGAGAGGGCAGTTGTACATGTTTACATGGAGAGGGCAGTTGTACATGTTTACATGGAGAGGGCAGTTGTCCATGTTTACATGGAGAGGGCAGTTGTACATGTTTACATGGAGAGGGCAGTTGGTAACCATTTTACCATCGGAACAACACGGTCAGGAGGAGACACATCATTTCCAAAAGTTCCAAGCGGTCGTCACATTTTTTAAAAGATAGGGATGTAACCAAAACTATGTTGTGTTCATCAGGTATGTTGTAGCTCATTTTCAAACATGCCTGACAAGCACAAACCATTTAACGACAAAAATTACAATTGTGACAAAAACAGTGTTTATCTGCATGACAATTAATCGTTACCCAAAATTCCATAATTGTCACAGCCCTAGTGTTAGGACCAAAAATAACTCTCTCTCTTTCTCTCTCTCTCTGCTAGTTGCAAGGCTTTTGCCCAGAAGTGTCACCGCCAGGGCCATAAATATTGTCATTATTATTCTTGTTCAGTATAGAAAATGTGGGTTTTCCTGAACAATCTCTTTAACTGCCATTAAGAACATGTTGGTTTTCCAGAACATTCCATTATATTCTCATTAGGAGCCACAGGAAGCAGTGTTTGGTTGGCTTGAGGACAGATGATCGCGTGTGACTGACTTTAACTAACACCTCCTTAAAAGCCTTGTCAACTCATTAGTGTTCACAGCCGACACCGCTAGAGTATTCTCAAAAGATACACAAAAACACTTAGGGATGATTCATATTAGAAAGTGAAGGGGAGAGAGAAAAGACGGAGAAAGAACAGCGAGAAGAGATGAGTAGAGAGAAAGGGGTAGAGAGAGAGAGAGAGAGAGAGAGAGAGAGAGAGAGAGAGAGAGAGAGAGGAGAGAGAGAGAGAGAGAGGGGGTAGAGAGAGGTAGAGAGAGAGAGGTAGAGAGAAAAGACAGAGAAAGAACAGCGAGAAGAGATGAGTAGAGAGAAAAGGGTAGAGAGAGAGAGAGAGAGAGAGAGAGAGAGAGAGAGAGAGAGAGAGAGAGATGGAGAGAGGAGAGGAGAGAGGGAGAGGGAGAGAAGAGAGAGAGAGAGAGAGAGAGAGAGAGAGAGAGAGAGAGAGAGAGAGAGAGAGAGAGAGAGATGGAGAAAGAACAGCGAGAATAGATGAGTACAGAGAAAGGGGTAGAGAGAAAGAGAGAGAGAGAGAGAGGGAGAGAAGATGGAGAGAGAGAGAAGAGAGAGAGAGAGAGAGAGAGAGAGAGAGGGAGAGAGAGAGAGGGAGAGAAGAGAGAGAGAGAGAGAGAGAGAGAGAAGATGGAGAAAGAACAGCGAGAAGAGATGAGTAGGGAGAAAGGGGTAGAGAGAGAGAGAGAGAGAGAGAGAGAGAGAGAGAGAGAGAGAGAGAGAGAGAAGAGAGAGAGAGAGAGAGAGAGAGAGATGAGTAGGGAGAAAGGGGTAGAGAGAGAGAGAGAGAGAGAGAGAGAGAGAGAGCCCCAGGACAACAGCACAATTAGACCCAACCAAATCATGAGAAAACAAAAAGATAATTACTTAACACATTGGAAAGAATGAACAAAGAAACAGAGCAAACTAGAATGCTATTTGGCCCTACACAGAGAGTACACAGCGGCAGAATACCTGACCACTGTGACACCCAAAATAGTCAAAAAGCTTTGACTATGTACAGACTCAGTGAGCATAGCCTTGCTATTGAGAAAGGCCGCCGTAGGCAGACATGGCTCTCAAGAGAAGACAGGCTATGTGCTCACTGCCCACAAAATGAGGTGGAAACTGAGCTGCACTTCCTAACCTCCTGCCCAATGTATGACCATATTAGAGATACATATTTCCCCCAGATCACACAGATCCACAAAGAATTCGAAAACAAATCCAATTTTGAAAAACTCCCATATCTACTGGGTGAAATTCCACAGTGTGCCATCACAGCAGCAAGATTTGTGACCTGTTGCCACGAGAAAAGGGCAACCAGTGAAGAATAAACACCATTGTTAATACAACCCATATTTATGCTTATTTATTTTATCTTGTGTCCTTTAACTATTTGTACATTGTATATATATATATATATATATATATATATATATATAATATGACATTTGTAATGTCTTTACTGTTTTGAAACTTCTGTATGTGTAATGTTTACTGTTCATTTTTGTTGTTTTTCACTTTATATATTCACTTTGTATGTTGTCTACCTCACTTGCTTTGGCAATGTTATCACGTGTTTCTCATGCCAATAAAGCCCTTGAATTGAATTGAATTGAATTGAGAGAGAGAGCGAGAGAGAGAGAGAGAGAGAGAGAACAGCGAGAAGAGATGAAATTCTGTGGGGTCTTCCCCCAGTCAAATTCTGTGGAGGTCTTCCCCCAGTCAAATTCTGTGGGGACCTCCCCAGTCAAGTTCAATGGTGGTCTTCCCCCAGTCAAATTCTGTGGGGACCTCCCCAGTCAAGTTCAATGGTGGTCTTCCCCCAGTCAAATTCTGTGGGGGTCTTCCCCAGTCAAGTTCAATGGTGGTCTTCCCCCAGTCAAATTCTGTGGGGTCTTCCCCCAGTCAAATTCTGTGGGGGTCTTCCCCAGTCAAATTCTGTGGGGGTCTTCCCCAGTTAAATTCTATGGGGACCATGGGGGTTCACTCTGAGATAGTTACCAATGGCAGCTGGTGCCATCTGTTTGGGAGGGAGGAAGGGATGTGTAGAGAGAGGGGAGGGATAGGTAGAGGGAGGGATGGGTAGAGAGAGGGAGGGATGGGTAGAGAGAGGAGGGATGGGTAGAGAGAGGGAGGGATGGGTAGAGAGAAGGAGGGATGGGTAGAGAGGGGAGAGATGGGCAGAGAGAGGGAGGGATGGGTAGAGAGAGGAGGGATGGGTAGAGAGAGGGAGGGATGGGTAGAGAGAGGGAGGGATGGGTAGAGAGAGGAGGGATGGGTAGAGAGGGAGAGATAGGTAGAGAGAGGGAGGGATGGGTAGAGAGGAGGGATGGGTAGAGAGAGGAGGATGGGTAGAGAGAGGGAGAGATAGGTAGAGAGAGGGAGGGATGGGTAGAGAGAGGAGGGATGGGTAGAGAGGGAGGGATGGGTAGAGAGGGAGGGATGGGTAGAGAGGGAGGGATGGGTAGAGAGAGGGAGAGATAGGTAGAGAGAGGGAGGGATGGGTAGAGAGGGGGAGGGATAGGTAGAGAGAGGGAGGGATAGGTAGAGAGAGAAAGAGAGAGAGAGAAAGATTTAGACAGACAAAACAGAGATATAGACACTCAGAGATAGAGACAGACAGTTACTCTACTATTCAACACAGAGCTGGGGAAGGTTTAGACAGTTACTCTACTATTCAACACAGAGCTGGGGAAGGTTTAGACAGTTACACTACTATTCAACACAGAGCTGGGGAAGGTTTAGACAGTTACTCTACTATTCAACACAGAGCTGGGGAAGGTTTAGACAGTTACTCTACTATTCAACACAGAGGTGTGGAAGGTTTAGACAGTTACTCTACTATTCAACACAGAGCTGGGGAAGGTTTAGACAGTTACTCTACTATTCAACACAGAGCTGGGGAAGGTTTAGACAGTTACTCTACTATTCAACACAGAGCTGGGGAAGGTTTAGACAGTTACTCTACTATTCAACACAGAGCTGGGGAAGGTTTAGACAGTTACTCTACTATTCAACACAGAGCTGGGGAAGGTTTAGACAGTTACTCTACTATTCAACACAGAGCTGGGGAAGGTTTAGACAGTTACTCTACTATTCAACACAGAGCTGGGGAAGGTTTAGACAGTTACTCTACTATTCAACACAGAGCTGTGTCTAGTGGTGTCTAGTAGTGTCTAGTGGTGTCTAGTAGTGTGTTGTAGTATCTAGTAGCGTGTTGTAGTGTCTAGTGATGTCTAGTAGTGTCTAGTGGTGTCTAGTGGTGTCTAGTAGTGTCTAGTAGTGTGTTGTAGTATCTAGTAGCGTGCTGTAGTATCTAGTAGTGTTTAGTAGTGTCTAGTAGTGTGCTGTAGTATCTAGTAGCGTGTTGTAGTGTCTAGTGGTGTCTAGTAGTGTCTAGTAGTGTCTAGGAATGTATTGTAGTGTCTAGTAGTGTCTAGTAGTGTCTAGTAGTGTCTAGGAATGTATTGTAGTGTCTAGTAGTGTGTTGTAGTGTCTAGTAGTGTCTAGGAATGTATTGTAGTGTCTAGTAGTGTGTTGTAGTGTCTAGTAGTGTCTAGTAGTGTCTTGTAGTGTCTAGTAGTGTCTAGGAATGTATTGTAGTGTCTAGTAGTGTGTTGTAGTGTCTAGTAGTGTGTTGTAGTGTCTAGTAGTGTGTTGTAGTGTCTAGTAGTGTCTAGTAGTGTGTTGTAGTGTCTAGGAATGTATTGTAGTGTCTAGTAGTGTGTTGTAGTATCTAGTAGTGTGTATTAGTGTCTAGTAGTGTCTGTGTAGTGTCTCGTAGTGTCTGTGTTGTGTCTAGTAGTGTGTTGTAGTATCTAGTAGTGTGTATTAGTGTCTAGTAGTGTCTGTGTAGTGTCTAGTAGTGTCTGTGTGTTGCAGTGTCTAGTGGTGTCTAGTAGTGTGTTGTAGTGTCTCGTAGTGTCTGTGTTGTGTCTAGTAGTGTGTTGTAGTATCTAGTAGTGTGTATTAGTGTCTAGTAGTGTCTGTGTAGTGTCTCGTAGTGTCTGTGTTGTGTCTAGTAGTGTGTTGTAGTATCTAGTAGTGTGTATTAGTGTCTAGTAGTGTCTGTGTAGTGTCTAGTAGTGTCTGTGTGTTGCAGTGTCTAGTGGTGTCTAGTAGTGTGTTGTAGTGTCTAGTAGTGTCTGTGTGTTGCAGTGTCTAGTGGTGTCTCGTAGTGTCTAGTAGTGTGTTGTAGTGTCTAGTAGTGGGTTTTTCAGTGTCTAGAAGTGTCACGTTGTGACCTTAGTCCTGTTATTATATATTTTTTTAGTATGGTCATGGCGTGAGTTGGGTGGGTTGTCTATGTTCGTTTTTCTATAATTTGGGATTTCTGTGTTCGGCCTAGTATGGTTCTCAATCAGAGGCAGCTGTCAATCATTGTCCCTGATTGAGAATCATACTTAGGTAGCCTGGTTTCACTTTTGAGTTGTGGGTGTTTATTTTCCTTGTCAGTTTGTGGACGAGATCCATTACAAGCAGTGTGCTTTGGTGTCTAGTGGTGTCTAGTGGTGTCTAGTGGTGTCTAGTGGTGTCTAGTGGTGTCTAGTGGTGTCTAGCAGTGTCTAGTGGTGTCTAGCAGTGTGTTGTAGTGCGTTGTAGTGTCTAGCAGTGCATTGTAGTGTCTAGCAGTGCGTTGTAGTGTCTAGCAGTGTGTTGTAGTGTCTAGTAGTGTGTTGTAGTGTCTAATAGTGTGTTGTAGTGTCTAATAGTGCGTTGTAGTGTCTAGCAGTGTGTTGTAGTGTCTAGCAGTGTGTTGTTGTAGTGTCTAGTGGTGTCTAGTAGTGTGGTGTGGTGTTTAGTAGTGTGTTGTAGTGTTTAGTAGTGTGTTGTAGTGTCTAGTAGTGTTTGGTAGTGTGTTGTCGTGTCTGGTAGTGCGTTGTAGTGTGTTGTAGTGTCTAGCAGTGTGTTGTAGTGTGTTGTTGTAGTGTCTAGTAGTGTGTTGTCGTGTCTAGTAGTGTGTTGTCGTGTCTAGTAGTGTGTTGTCGTGTCTAGTAGTGTGTTGTGTCTAGTAGTGTGTTGTCGTGTCTAGTAGTGTGTTGTAGTGTCTAGCAGTGTGTTGTAGTGTCTAGCAGTGTGTTGTAGTGTCTAGCAGGGTGTTGTAGTGTCGAGCAGTGTGTTGTAGTGTCGAGCAGTGTGTTGTAGTGCCTAGCAGTGTGTTGTAGTGGGTTGTTGTAGTGTCTAGCAGTGTGCTGTTGTAGTGTCTAGCAGTGTGCTGTTGTAGTGTCTAGCAGTGTGCTGTTGCAGGGTGTTGTAGTGTCTAGCAGTATGTTGTAGTGTCTAGCAGTATGTTGTAGTGTCTAGCAGTATGTTGTAGTGTCTAGGAGTATGTTGTAGTGTCTAGGAGTGTGTTGTAGTGTCTAGCAGGGTGTTGTAGTGTCGAGCAGTGTGTTGCAGTGTGTTGTAGTGCCTAGCAGTGTGTTGTAGTGGGTTGTTGTAGTGTCTAGTAGTGTGTTGTAGTGTCTAGCAGTGTGCTGTTGTAGTGTCTAGCAGTGTGCTGTTGCAGGGTGTTGTAGTGTCTAGCAGTATGTTGTAGTGTCTAGGAGTGTGTTGTAGTGTCTAGTAGTGTGTTGTAGTGTCTAGTAGTGTGTTGTCGTGTCTAGTAGTGTGTTGTCGTGTCTAGTAGTGTGTTGTCGTGTCTAGTAGTGTGTTGTCGTGTCTAGTAGTGTGTTGTCGTGTCTAGTAGTGTGTTGTAGTGTCTAGCAGTGTGTTGTAGTGTCTAGTAGTGTGTTGTAGTGTCTAGTAGTGTGTTGTAGTGTCTAGTAGTGTGTTGTAGTGTCTAGCAGTATGTTGTAGTGTCTAGCAGTATGTTGTAGTGTCTAGCAGTGTGTTGTAGTGTCTAGCAGTGTGTTGTAGTGTCTAGCAGTGTGTTGTAGTGTCTAGCAGTGTGTTGTAGTGTCTAGCAGTGTGTTGTAGTATCTAGTAGTGTGTATTAGTGTGTATTAGTGTGTATTAGTGTCTAGTAGTGTCTGTGTAGTGTCTAGTATTGTTTGTGTGTTGCAGTGTCTAGTGGTGTCTAGTAGTGTGTTGTAGTGTCTAGTGGTGTCTAGTGGTGTCTAGTGGTGTCTAGTAGTGTCTAGTAGTGTCTAGTAGCATGTTGTAGTGTCTAGTAGTGTCTAGGAATGTAGTGTAATGTGTTGTAGTATCTAGTAGTGTGTATTAGTGTCTAGTAGTGTCTGTGTGTTGCAGTGTCTAGTGGTGTCTCGTAGTGTCTAGTAGTGTGTTGTAGTGTCTAGTAGTGGGTTTTTCAGTGTCTAGAAGTGTCACGTTGTGACCTTAGTCCTGTAATTATATATTTTTAGTATGGTCATGGCGTGAGTTGGGTGGGTTGTCTATGTTCGTTTTCTATAATTTGGGATTTCTGTGTTCGGCCTAGTATGGTTCTCAATCAGAGGCAGCTGTCAATCATTGTCCCTGATTGAGAATCATACTTAGGTAGCCTGGTTTCACTTTTGAGTTGTGGGTGTTTATTTTCCTTGTCAGTTTGTGGACGAGATCCATTACAAGCAGTGTGCTTTGGTGTCTAGTGGTGTCTAGCAGTGTGTTGTAGTGCATTGTAGTGTCTAATAGTGCGTTGTAGTGTCTAGCAGTGTGTTGTAGTGTCTAGTGGTGTCTAGTAGTGTGGTGTTGTAGTGTCTAGTGGTGTCTAGTAGTGTGGTGTTTAGTAGTGTGTTGTTGTAGTGTCTAGTGGTGTCTAGTAGTGTGGTGTTTAGTAGTGTGTTGTAGTGTCTAGTAGTGTTTGTTAGTGTGTTGTCGTGTCTGGTAGTGCGTTGTAGTGTCTAGCAGTGTGTTGTAATGTCTAGCAGTGTGATGTAGTGTGTCTAGTAGTCTCTAGTAGTGTCTAGTAGTGTCTAGTAGTGTGTTGTAGTGTCTAGCAGTGTGTTGTAGTGTCTAGCAGTGTGTTGTAGTGTCTAGCAGTGTGTTGTAGTGTCTAGCAGTGTGTTGTAGTGTCTAGCAGTGTGTTGTAGTGTCTAGTAGTGTCGAGCAGTGTGTTGTAGTGCCTAGCAGTGTGTTGTAGTGGGTTGTTGTAGTGTCTAGTAGTATGTTGTAGTGTCTAGCAGTATGTTGTAGTGTCTAGCAGTATGTTGTAGTGTCTAGGAGTGTGTGGTAGTGTGTGGTAGTGTCTAGCAGTGTGTGGTAGTGTCTAGCAGTGTGTTGCAGTGTCTAGCAGTGTGTTGTAGTGTCTAGCAGTGTGTGGTAGTGTCTAGCAGTGTGTGGTAGTGTCTAGCAGTGTGTTGCAGTGTCTAGCAGTGTGTTGTAGTGTGTTGTAGTGTCTACCAGTGTGTTGTAGTGTCTAGCAGTGTGTTGTAGTTTCTACCAGTGTGTTGTAGTGTCTAGCAGTGTGTTGTAGTGTCTAGCAGTGTGTTGTAGTGTCTAGCAGTGTGTTGTAGTGTCTAGCAGTGTGTTGTAGTGTCTAGCAGTGTGTTGTAGTGTCTAGCAGTGTGTTGTAGTGTCTAGCAGTATGTTGTAGTGTCGAGGAGTGTGTTGTAGTGTCGAGCAGTGTGTTGTAGTGTCTAGCAGTGTGTTGTAGTGTCTAGCAGTGTGTTGTAGTGTCTAGCAGTGTGTTGTAGTGTCTAGCAGTGTGTTGTAGTGTCGAGGAGTGTGTGGTAGTGTGTGGTAGTGTCGAGCAGTGTGTTGTAGTGTCTAGCAGTGTGTTGTAGTGTCTAGCAGTGTGTTGTAGTGTCTAGCAGTGTGTTGTAGTGTCTAGCAGTGTGTTGTAGTGTCTAGCAGTGTGTTGTAGTGTCGAGGAGTGTGTTGTAGTGTCTAGCAGTGTGTTGTATGTAGTGTCTAGCAGTGTGTTGTAGTGTCTAGCAGTGTGTTGTAGTGTCTAGCAGTGTGTTGCAGTGTGTTGTAGTGTCTAGCAGTGTGTTGTAGTGTCTAGCAGTGTGTTGTAGTGTCGAGGAGTGTGTGGTAGTGTGTGGTAGTGTCGAGCAGTGTGTTGTAGTGTCTAGCAGTGTGTTGTAGTGTCTAGCAGTGTGTTGTAGTGTCTAGCAGTGTGTTGTAGTGTCTAGCAGTGTGTTGTAGTGTCTAGGAGTGTGTGGTAGTGTCTAGCAGTGTGTTGTAGTGTCTAGCAGTGTGTTGTAGTGTCTAGCAGTGTGTTGTAGTGTCTAGCAGTGTGTTGTATGTAGTGTCTAGGAGTGTGTTGTAGTGTCTAGGAGTGTGTTGTAGTGTGTTGTAGTGTCTAGCAGTGTGTTGTAGTGTCTAGCAGTGTGTTGTAGTGTCTAGCAGTGTGTTGTAGTGTCTAGCAGTGTGTGTGTGTGTGTGTGTGTGTGTGTGTGTGTGTGTGTGTGTGTGTGTGTGTGTGTGTGTGTGTGTGTGTGTGTGTGCCAGGATAAGACAGCCACCTGGGGGCGGTGATTGACAAAGTCTGAATTTTCTCAGCTAAATTGACCAAGACGCACATTCAACAACACAGAACACCTCACAATGACAATTTCTCTCACCTTGTGGCTTATGGGCTTTTTAGGTTATTGCTGCTGCGCACCACCAACCTTCTGTCAAGTGCAGACGGTTGCATCATCACAGAGAACACCGCACACGCACACACCAAACCGAGCCAAGAATTTCAAAGAACTTTGTTGCCTTGAAGAATATGAATGACAAAGTCATCCATTGGAGAACACTGGGAACCTAACAGGAACACTGGGAACCTAACAGGAACACTGGGAACCTAACAGGTACACGGGGAACCTAACAGGTAATGCAGTGAGAAGCACGTTCTCTTAGTCATCAGAAGACAAATGGCCTCATTAGCCCAGAGTGAAGTGGGTAACTGTTGTCCAGGCAGGAAACATAACATCTCCTGTTGGGTTACATAGGGACTGGAAATGACTATATGGCTACAGTGGTACTGGTACAGTTGAATGAATAACTTGCAAATTAGGAATGTATTCTTTAGTGCATACCACTAAAACACTAAAACTAGTGTTTATTATTGGACAGGTTCCCGGCAGTCCCTTCCTGTTCCGGTAGTCCCTTCCTGTTCCGGCAGTCCCTTCCTGTTCCCGGCAGTCCCTTCCTGTTCCCGGCAGTCCCTTCCTGTTCCCGGCAGTCCCTTCCTGTTCCCGGCAGTCCCTTCCTGTTCCCGGCAGTCCCTTCCTGTTCCAGTAGTCCCTTCCTGTTCCGGCAGTCCCTTCCTGTTCCCGGCAGTCCCTTCCTGTTCCGGCAGTCCCTTCCTGTTCCGGTCCGTTTTATGTTTGGTGTCTAGTGAATAAAACCCTTATCAAGACGAGTGTAATTTCCGTGGCCTCGTACAGGAAACACATCTTGTGGACATTGTTGTTGGATATTGAGGGTGAAACTCCTCCAATCCTTGAAATATTTTTCGGTTTGAATCACAATTGTTGTAAAATAGTTGGCGGAAATGGATTGATTGTTTACTTTATGGGGCTTTGTTGTGACAACCTCTGATTTGAAGGCCTTTATAAAAGGCTTTATATATACATTTGATTGATTTGACTGAATGACCCAATAGGTGATTCCAATTGAACAGCAATGGAACACAGTACAGTCTTTATTCAGCTAATTGAACAGACTACGACAAAATGTCCACAGAGGTGCCATGTTGATCTGTCCTTATTGTACTGGTTTAGGGAAGAAAATGGCCCAAGTAGACCGGACAGAGAGACAGAAAGACAGACAGACAAACAGAGGCCGAGACAGACACATAGACAGACTGGTGGTTGATGATTTATTGATCAGAACACCGGCATGAAGAGACAGTGATTTTGATCTTTTCTGCTACTGCTGTTCATTTTAACATTTGTTCGCTGGAGTTCGGACACCATGACATCACTAAGAAGAAAAAAGAACCAGACGGAATGAAATGGGAAGGGACCCACCTTCATTTGTCAATTAGAAACCATTGCTTTCATTGCAAAACGTTTTGCAACGGTCTTCGTCTAATGGATACACCCCAGTCTACACCAAGATTGAATAGGATGCTCACAATGATAACACAACACAGGCCTACTCAGGAAGTCCCTATCCGTCATAACAAATCACAACACAGGCCTACTCAGGAAGTCCCTATCCGTCATAACAAATCACAACACAGGCCTACTCAGGAAGTCACTATCCGTCATATCAAATCACAACACAGGCCTACTCAGGAAGTCACTATCTGTCATATCAAATCACAACATAGGCCGACTCAGGAAGTCACTATCCGTCATAACAAATCACAACATAGGCCTACTCAGGAAGTCACTATCTGTCATATCAAATCACAACATAGTGACTTCCTGAGTAGGCCTATTTGTTATGACAGATAGTGACTTCCTGAGTAGACTATCTGTCATATCAAATCACAACATAGGCCGACTCAGGAAGTCACTATCCGTCATAACAAATCACAACACAGGCCTATACAGGAAGTCACTATCTGTCATATCAAATCACAACATAGGCCTACTCAGGAAGTCACTATCCGTCATAACAAATCACAACACAGGCCTACTCAGGAAGTCACTATCCGTCATATCAAATCACAACACAGGCCTACTCAGGAAGTCACTATCTGTCATAACAAATCACAACATTAGCTGAACAGGGGTTTCAGCACTTGTTTACTGATGTCTCTCTGGTAAACAAGGCCAAGCCATGCTAGGGCCAGTTCTTCCAGACCACGTGGCCTGACTAAGCAGAACTCTGAACCTAGCTATGAGTTCATGGTCAAGTCCTGGTCATGTCGTCAATAAATATTCCGGGCCTAGGTATGTACCATCAGTAGCCTATAACCCTTATGAATCTAGCAGCCGAACCTGATGTACGACCTCTGACCCCTGTAGAGAATGGCCGACACTACAGAGATCAGGAATGCTTCCCAAATGGAACACTAGTCCCTATAGTGCACTACTTTTGACCAGTGTGCTGCACTAACTAGGGAGCCATCTTGGCGGCAGGCCAGACCAGATTGTGGTTGTAGCTCCTGGACTGATGTGATGAGAGGATATGTGAGTGGGCAGAAAGCACACAACTCCCTCAGAGCCACGCTGACATTCAGAACTACCTTTTGACTTTTGATTTATCCAGCCCCTTTCAGGTTTCACTGCGCATTTTCTATTCATGCTCAACTTAGGTTACCTCCTCCACAGACTCCAGAAAAAATAAATGCAAAGCGCACACACACTACAGTTCGGGTAGTTTCACCCCCCTTAGCCCAGATCACCCACTCCATGTGGCTTCCCTTAACTTCTGCTTCTATACTGCTATCTTACTGTGTTTACTGTTCATTCTACTGTCTAACTCATCCTCTATAAGGTACAAAGTAAGAGTATGAAAGAGGAGAGGAGTAAGAGGAGACAGAAAGAGAAGAGAGACAGAAAGAAGAGAGGAGACAGAAAGGTATATGTCAACATCTTCAACCCACTATCACCACCCTCTTCAACCCACCACCACCACCATCTTCAACCCACCACCACCACCATCTTCAACCCATCTTCAACCCACCACCACCACCATCTTCAACCCACCACCACCACCATCTTCAACCCACCACCACCACCATCTTCAACCCACCACCACCCTCTTCAACCCACCACCACCACCATCTTCAACCCACCTCCACCACCCTCTTCAATCCACCTCCACCACCCTCTTCAACCCACTACCACCACCCTCTTCAACCCACCACCACCGCCACCCTCTTCAACCCACTACCACCACCCTCTTCAACCCACTACCACCACCCTCTTCAACCCACTATCACCACCCTCTTCAACCCACCATCACCCTCTTCAACCCACCACCTCCACCCTCTTCAACCCACCACCACCACCACCCCCTCTTCAACCCACCACCACCACCACCCCCTCTTCAACCCACCACCACCCTCTTCAACCCACCACCTCCACCCTCTTCAACCCACCACCTCCACCCTCTTCAACCCACCACCTCCACCCTCTTCAACCAACCACCACCACCCTCTTTAACCCACCACCACCACCCTCTTCAACCCACCACCACCGCCACCCTCTTCAACCCACCACCACCACCCTCTTCAACCCACCACCTCCACCCTCTTCAACCCACCGTCACCAGCCTCTTCAACCCACCGTATCCACCCTCTTTAACCCACCACCTCCACCCTCTTTAACCCACCACCTCCACCCTCTTCAACCCACCACCACCCTCTTCAATCCACCACCACCACCCTCTTCAACCCTCTACCACCACCCTCTCCAACCCACCACCACCACCCTCTTCAACCCACCACCACCACCCTCTTCAACCCACCTCCACCACCCTCTTCAACCCACCACCACATCCACCCTCTTCAACCCACCACCACATCCACTCTCTTCAACCCACCACCACCACCCTCTTCAACCCACCACCACCGCCACCCTCTTCAACCCACCATCTCCACCCTCTTCAACCCTCTACCACCACCCTCTTCAACCCACTATCACCACCCTCTTCAACCCACTATCACCACCCTCTTCAACCCACCACCACCGCCCTCTTCAACCCACCACCACCACCCTCTTTAACCCACCACCTCCACCCTCTTCAACCCACCACCACCACCACCCCTCTTCAACCCACCACCACCACCCTCTTCAACCCACCACCACCACCCTCTTCAACCCACCACCTCCACCCTCTTCAACCCACCACCTCCACCCTCTTCAACCCACCGTCACCACCCTCTTCAACCCACCTCCTCCACCCTCTTCAACCCACCTCCTCCACCCTCTTCAACCCACCTCCTCCACCCTCTTCAACCCACCACCTCCACCCTCTTCAACCCACCACCACCACCATCTTTAACCCACCACCACCACCATCTTTAACCCACCACCACCACCCTCTTCAACCCACCACCTCCACCCTCTTCAACCCACCGTCACCACCCTCTTCAACCCACCTCCACCACCCTCTTCAATCCACCATCTCCACCCTCAAAAACCCACTACCACCACCATCTTCAACCCACTACCACCACCCTCTTCAACCCACTATCACCACCCTCTTCAACCCACCACCACCACCATCTTCAACCCACCTCCACCACCATCTTCAACCCACCACCACCACCATCTTCAACCCACCTCCACCACCCTCTCCAACCCTCTACCACCACCCTCTCCAACCCACCACCACCACCCTCTTCAACCCACCACCACCGCCACCCTCTTCAACCCACCATCTCCACCCTCAAAAACCCACTACCACCACCATCTTCAACCCACTACCACCACCCTCTTCAACCCACTATCACCACCCTCTTCAACCCACCACCACCACCATCTTCAACCCACCTCCACCACCATCTTCAACCCACCACCACCACCATCTTCAACCCACCTCCACCACCCTCTCCAACCCTCTACCACCACCCTCTCCAACCCACCACCACCACCCTCTTCAACCCACCACCACCACCCTCTTCAACCCACCTCCACCACCCTCTTCAACCCACCACCACATCCACCCTCTTCAACCCTCTACCACCACCATCTTCAACCCACCTCCACCACCCTCTTCAACCCACCACCACCACCCTCTTCAACCCACCTCCACCACCCTCTTCAACCCACCACCACCACCCTCTTCAACCCACCACCACCGCCACCCTCTTCAACCCACCATCGCCACCCTCTTCAACCCACTACCGCCACCCTCTTCAACCCACCACCACCGCCCTCTTCAACCCACCACCAC
This sequence comes from Oncorhynchus keta, assembly GCF_023373465.1. Classification (NCBI taxonomy): domain Eukaryota; kingdom Metazoa; phylum Chordata; class Actinopteri; order Salmoniformes; family Salmonidae; genus Oncorhynchus; species Oncorhynchus keta. The sequence continues at coordinate 5,055 of NW_026286336.1, read as the reverse complement.
CACCCTCTTTAACCCACCACCTCCACCCTCTTCAACCCACCACCACCACCTCCACCCTCTTCAACCCACCACCACCACCACCCCTCTTCAACCCACCACCACCACCCTCTTCAACCCACCACCTCCACCCTCTTCAACCCACCACCTCCACCCTCTTCAACCCACCACCTCCACCCTCTTCAACCCACCACCTCCACCCTCTTCAACCCACCGTCACCACCCTCTTCAACCCACCTCCTCCACCCTCTTCAACCCACCACCTCCACCCTCTTCAACCCACCCGTCACCAGCCTCTTCAACCCACCGTCACCAGCCTCTTCAACCCACCGTCACCACCCTCTTTAACCCACCGTCACCACCCTCTTCTTCAACCCACCGTCACCACCCTCTTCAACCCACCGTCACCACCCTCTTCAACCCACCATCACCCTCTTCAACCCACCGTCACCAGCCTCTTCAACCCACCGTCACCACCCTCTTCAACCCACGTCACCACCCTCTTCAACCCACCGTCACCACCCTCTTCAACCCACCTCCTCCACCCTCTTCAACCCACCACCTCCACCCTCTTCAACCCACCATCACCACCCTCTTCAACCCACCATCACCACCCTCTTCAACCCACCACCTCCACCTCTTCAACCCACCACCACCACCCTCTTCAACCCACCACCTCCACCCTCTTCAACCCACCACCACCACCCTCTTCAACTCACCACCACCACCCTCTTCAACCCACCACCTCCACCCTCTTCAACCCACCGTCACCACCCTCTTCAACCCACCGTCACCACCCTCTTCAACGCAGTACAACGACCCTCTTCAACTCACTACCACCACCCTCTTCAACCCACTATCACCACCCTCTTCAACCCACCACCAACACCCTCGTCAACCGGGTTTGGCAATTTCAAGAAAAAAGTTTTGTTTTTTGGAACTCAGTCAGTCTTACGGTTGAGAGTTAAAATAATAGAACACACAAGGTGCATGGATGATGGTACGCAGACCCAGGAGCCACTGCGGTCAAACATGATGAGTTCCCACCCCCATCAACATTACCCATCCCTGCTCTTCAACCCCAGAACGACAACATTACAACTGATGACAAATGAATGCAACACTGCTGAAATGAATCCAGTTAAAATACAACTGTCTAATTCAAACAGATTCTCCTTAAAGAACCTATTCTTTAAATACAGCAGTGTGTGTGGGGAGGGGGGTATATAGGAGCTTAGGGGGCGGGGGGGTCGCAATATAGGAGCCTAGAATATCATTGAGAAGTAGGCCGCGTACTTGAAATGAAATACATTATTTTGGCAGTGAGGTCTTATTATGGAGGGAGTGTCTGGTCTTCGGCTGCAGTGAGGTCTTATTATGAAGGTAGAGTCTGGTCGTCGGATGCAGTGAGATTTTATTATGGAGAGTCTGGTCTTCGGCTGCAGTGAGATCTTATTATGGAGGGAGAGTCTGGTCTTCGGATTCAGTGAGGTCTTATTATGGAGGGAGAGACTGGTCTTTCGGCTGCAGTGAGGTCTTATTATGGAGGGAGAGTCTGGTCTTCGGCTGCAGTGAGATCTTATTATGGAGAGTCTGGTTTTCGGCTGCAGTGAGATCTTATTATGAAGGGAGAGTCTGGTCTTCGGCTGCAGTGAGATCTTATTATGGAGGGAGAGGCTGGTCTTCGGATGCAGTGAGGTCTTATTATGGAGGGAGAGTCTGGTCTTCGGCTGCAGTGAGATCTTATTATGGAGGGAGAGTCTGGTCTTCGGCTGCAGTGAGGTCTTATTATGGAGGGGGAGGCTGGTCTTCGGATGCAGTGAGGTCTTATTATGGAGGGAGAGTCTGTCTTCGGAATCAGGTGAGATCTTATTATGGAGGGAGAGTCTGGTCTTCGGCTGCAGTGAGGTCTTATTATGGAGGGAGAGTCTGGTCTTCGGATGCAGTGAGATCTTATTATGGAGGGAGAGTCTGGTCTTCGGCTGCAGTGAGATCTTATTATGGAGGGAGAGTCTGGTCTTCGGCTGCAGTGAGATCTTATTATGGAGGGAGAGTCTGGTCTTCGGCTGCAGTGAGATCTTATTATGGAGGGAGAGTCTGGTCTTCGGCTGCAGTGAGATCTTATTATGGAGGGAGAGTCTGGTCTTCGGCTGCAGTGAGGTAGCAGTCAATCCTTCTCACTGCTGTTTGGAAATCCCTAGCAAGGATCACATGATGCTCGTTTCCTCAGCCGCGCCTAAATCCCACTTTCATTAAATAGTGAGAAGGAGTAATACATTCAGCACGCCTGTTGGGCGGCATGGTGCTTTTGTGGTTTGGAAATGTGTTAAAGGATTTATTTCTCCGTAATATATGTGTGAAATTCACACAGAAGCAGATACACTAGCCCTCTAGTCATTTCTTCATAACTAATCACTATATCTTTTCCCGTTAAAGGGATAGTACACACAAATTGCAACATCAGATGGTGGTTTACCAAACTTAAGATAGTCTTCTGGCTTTCAGAGTAAGGAACTGTCATCCATAGTTCCAATGTGTTCACCAAACACCAACTCCAGAGGTTCTATAGGGTTCTATCTACATTCTGGTCAACATGGAGTAGTGTTTGACATGGCTTTGTTCTGTTCAATGTACTCAACCTATAAAGGGGTGGCAGGTAGCCTAGTGGTTAGAGTGGAGGGGCAGTCGGGTAGCCTAGTGGTTAGAGTGTAGGGGCAGTCAGGTAGCCTAGTGGTTAGAGTGGAGGGGCAGTCAGGTAGCCTAGTGGTTAGAGTGGAGGGTGGCAGGTAGCCTAGTGGTTAGAGTGGAGGGGGCGGCAGGTAGCCTAGTGGTTAGAGTGGAGGGGCAGTCAGGTAGCCTAGTGGTTAGAGTGGAGGGGCAGTCAGGGTAGCCTAGTGGTTAGAGTGGAGGAGCGGCAGGTAGCCTAGTGGTTAGAGTGGAGGGGCAGTCAGGTAGCCTAGTGGTTAGAGTGGAGAGGGGCAGTCAGGTAGCCTAGTGGTTAGAGTGGAGGAGTGGCAGGTAGCCTAGTGGTTAGAGGGAGGAGCGGCAGGTAGCCTAGTGGTTAGAGTGGAGGGGGCAGTCAGGTAGCCTAGTGGTTAGAGTGGAGGAGCGGCAGGTAGCCTAGTGGTTAGAGTGGAGGAGCGGCAGGTAGCCTAGTGGTTAGAGTGGAGGGGCAGTCAGGTAGCCTAGTGGTTGGAGTGGAGGAGTGGCAGGTAGCCTAGTGGTTAGAGTGGAGGAGCGGCAGGTAGCCTAGTGGTTAGAGTGGAGGAGCGGCAGGTAGTCTAGTGGTTGGGGTCCTTCTGTAGCTCAGTTGGTAGAGCATGGCGCTTGTAACGCCAGGGTAGTGGGTTCGATTCCAGGGACCACCCATACGTAGAATGTATGCACACATGACTGTAAGTCGCTTTGGACAAAAGCGTCTGCTAAATGGCATATATTATTATTATTATATTATATATTAGAGTGGAGGAGCGGCAGGTAGCCTAGTGGTTAGAGTGGAGGAGCGGCAGGTAGCCTAGTGGTTAGAGTGGAGGAGCGGCAGGTAGCCTAGTGGTTAGAGTGGAGGAGCAGGCAGGTAGCCTAGTGGTTAGAGTGGAGGAGCGGCAGGTAGCCTAGTGGTTAGAGTGGAGGAGCGGCAGGGTAGCCTAGTGGTTAGAGTGGAGGAGCGGCAGGTAGCCTAGTGGTTAGAGTGGAGGAGCGGCAGGTAGCCTAGTGGTTAGAGTGGAGGAGCGGCAGGTAGCCTAGTGGTTAGAGTGGAGGGAGCGAGCAGGTAGCCTAGTGGTTAGAGTGGAGGAGCGGCAGGTAGCCTAGTGGTTAGAGTGGAGGAGCGGCAGGTAGCCTAGTGGTTAGAGTGAAGGGGCAGTTAGGTAGCCTAGTGGTTGGAGTGGAGGAGTGGCAGGTAGCCTAGTGGTTAGAGTGGAGGAGCGGCTGGTAGCCTAGTGGTTAGAGTGGAGGAGCGGCAGGTAGTCTAGAGGTTAGAGTGGAGGGACGGCAGGTAGTCTAGTGGTTCGAGCGTTGTACTAGTAAGTAAAAGGTTGCTGGATTGAATCCCTGAACTGACCAGGTAAAAAATCTGTCGTTGTACCCCTGAACAAGGAAGTTAACCCACTGTTGCCGGTAGGCCTTCATTATAAATAAGAATTTGTTGTTACTGACATGCAACAATTAAATAAAGGTAAAGAAATACCCCAATTCATGTTATTAATAATATAAGACACAAGTTGCTGACACCATTCAAACCAATTAACTTTAAAGCCAATAATCTCAGAATCATCTTTTTGCAGATTGAGCCAAACTAAAACTCTTGAATGGCCGCTCAAACAAAACCAAAGGAATGAGAGGGGGAACCGCGTGTTTCAAAAATGCACCGCAGGAACGCCGTTTAAGGTGCTTACGTGTTCTAATAAATCTAAAGATTGCTCAGAAAAAACCAGGTGTTTTTAATCGGCATATGCTTACTTTTATTTTGACCTTACACCGATTAAGATAAGCAGAGTAAGGTGGTTACATGACTATTGTATAATCTGTCTACTGTCATAAATCCGTTTGATATCGAATTATTAGTGTGCATGTAAACATACTCAGTCTCTCCAGCCTTAAATACTACTTTCAAGTAGGAACAAAATACATTAACTAAGGTTGTCATTTGGGTGAACTGGCCCTTTAAATAAATGGAACTCTTGTCACCTGAATAACTCAAATGAATCTGTGGCTTTCAGCACAGCACTACATTCCTCCCAACTAAAAGGATGTGACTGCTTTATATAAAAATACCATGTATGTCAAATGTGTATATATAGCAAAAAAAAATCTGTAAAAAAAACGAAGATATTTGTACTCCGAAGAGGGTGGAGGGTTAAACATGATTAAATAAAGGGAACATGGACTGCCACTACGGTCTAACCTGGCCCTTGGGTCAGCTACAGTAGTCCACAGGTGTCAGACTCATTCCACAGAGGGCCGAGTGTCTGAGGGTTTTCGCTCCTCCCTTGTACTTGATTGATGAATTAAGGTCACTGATTAGTAAGGAACTCCTCTCACCTGGTTGTCTAGGTCTCA
>NW_026286335.1:0-9163 GCF_023373465.1 Oncorhynchus keta | reverse complement strand
TCCCTTTAAATGGAGGGAAGGCATGCAATGGAACAGAGAGGTTTCAGGAAAAACAGCACTTCCTGGTTGAATTTTCCTCAGGTTTATGCCTGCAATATCAGTTCTGTTATACTCACAGACAATATTTTGACAATTTTGGAAACTTTAGAGTGTTTTTATCATAATCTGACAATTAAATGCATATTCTAGATTCTGGGCCTGAGAAAAAGGCTGATTCATTTGGGTACGTTTTCATCCAAACATCAAATACTGCCCCCTACACTCAAGAGGTTTTAACACCCTGAGACAGTAAAGAGGCATCCACTGTATGTCTAACATATGAATGGCACATTGTGGAGAAAAACATTCAAGCTTGAGGTTGCTGACACAGTGGGGCCCATTGCATTGTGGATACTAAAGGTATTATGTATTAGAAAGCTATACACTGTGAATGTTTACTATTAACATAGAACAAGGTGTTGGTGGTTAACAAAAAAACAGTTCATTATTTCATAATTAACAAGGGATATATTAGCCTTAATACCATCAGCTGATAGTTGATAAAAACATGAGATCGGTAGAGCACAGTAATTTTTTTTTACAGTCGATATTTGGGGTAATATTTTACTGTGTTATATCTGAGCCAACATAATCTTCAGTTCAGGTGTGAAATGAAATTTGTAGGTTAGATATTGGCCCTACATTCTGTGGAGATACAAATCTACATATAAAATCTTCTCAACATTACACCTTGATAGAGGAAAATATAGTTTAGATGGTCAATTATGTATACATTAATGATTAGAAACATTCATGCTAATACTATTATATTATGATTTGAAAAGTATGGGTTCTTAATTGTACTGTTACTGAAAATGTAAGCAGAAATGAATTGTGTCTGTGTCTCCTGGGAAAGTTTTAAAGCAGGGATAAGATAGTACTTCAAACAGATAAGAATGTTTTGGTTGGATTCCATTAGCAGAGAGAAGTATATCCTTTAGGCAGGTTGGAATGTAGTTTATGAGGGGAGTGAAACTATCTCCAGGACCGAATACTACGCCATTGTAAGACTGGGAGAGGGGGTGTAACTGATGACGTCATTTTATGTCTTCTTCAGATTTAAAATGTAATGTTCTTTGTATTTTGGGTCAGTACTCATCAAGAATAAATGCTGAACTTGTTTTTTAAGACTGGTCTCTTGCTAATTCATGCAAATGATAAACTTACAACTTATCATGAATTAGAAATGAGTGCGAATTTAATTGGTTTTGGCAATAAAACATAAGGGAATTAAGAATTCCTCTATCACACCTCTACCTAATAAAGACATATCTAGTCTCCTCAACATTACACCTCTATCTAATAAAGACATATCTAGTCTCCTCAACATTACACCTCTACCTAATAAAGACATATCTAGTCTCCTCAACATTACACCTCTACCTAATAAAGACATATCTAGTCTCCTCAACATTACACCTCTATCTAATGAAGACATATCTAGTCTCCTCAACATTACACCTCTACCTAATAAAGACATATCTATTCTTCTCAACATAACACCTCTATCTAATAAAACACTTTGGGTCATGTACAGTGGGGCAAAAAGTATTTAGTCAGCCACCAATTGTGCAAGTTCTCCCACTTAAAAAGACGAGAAAGGCCTGTAATTTTCATCATAGGTACACTTCAACTATGACAGACAAAATGAGAAAAAATCCAGAAAATCACATTGTAGGAGTTTATATAAATTTATTTGCAACTTATGGTGGAAAATAAGTATTTGTTCACCTACAAACAAGCAAGATTTCTGGCTCTCACAGACCAGTAACTTCTTCTTTAAGAGGCTCCTCTGTCCTCCACTCGTTACCTGTATTAATGGCACCTGTTTTAACTTGTTATCAGTATAAAAGACACCTGTCCACAACCTCAAACAGTCACACTCCAAACTCCACTATGGCCAAGACCAAAGAGCTGTCAAAGGACACCAGCAACAAAATTGTAGACCTGCACCAGGCTGGGAAGACTGAATCTGCAATAGGTAAGCAGCTTTGAAGAAATCAACTGTGGGAGAAATTATTAGGAAATGGAAGACATACAAGACCACTGATAATCTCCCTCGATCTGGGGCTCCACGCAAGATCTCACCCGGTGGAGTCAAAATGATCACAAGAACGGTGAGCAAAAATCCCAGAACCACACTGGGGACCTAGTGAATGACCTGCAGAGAGCTGGGACCAAAGTAACAAAGCCTACCATCAGTAACACACTACACCGCCAGGGACTCAAATCCTGCATCGCCAGACGTGTCCCCCTGCTTAAGCCAGTACATGTCCAGGCCCGTCTGAAGTTTGCTAGAGAGCATTCCAGAAGAAGATTGGGAGAATGTCATATGGTCAGATGAAACCTAAATAGAACTTTTGGTAAAAACTCAACTTGTCGTGTTTGGAGGACAAAGAATGCTGAGTTGCATCCAAAGAATGCCATACCTACATCATGCTTTTGGGCTGTTTTTCTGCAAAGAGACCAGGACGACTGATCCTCCTGAGTGAAAACCTCTTCCATCAGCAAGGGCATTGAAGATGAAACATGGCTGGGTCTTTCAGCATGACAATGATCAAAAACCCACTGCCCGGGCAATGAAGGAGTGGCTTCATAAGAAGCATTTCAAGGTCCTGGAGTGGCCTAGCCAGTCTCCAGATCTCAACCCTATAGAAAATCTTTGGAGGGAGTTGAAAGTCCGTGTTGCCCAGCAACAGCCCCAAACATCACTGCTCTAGAGGAGATCTGCATGGAGGAATGGGCCAAAATACCAGCAACAGTGTGTGAAAACCTTGTGAAGACTTACAGAAAACGTTTGATCTCTGTCATTGCCAACAATGGGTATATAACAAAGTATTGAGATAAACTTTGTTATTGATCAAATACTTATTTTCCACCTTAATTTGCAAATAAATTCATTAAAAATCCTACAATGTGATTTTCTGGATTTTTTTTTCTCGTTTTGTTTGTCATAGTTGAAGTGTACCTATGATGAAAATTACAGGCCTCTCTCATCTTTTTAAGTTGGATAACTGGTGGCTGACTAAATACTTTTTTTGCCCCACTGTATATTGTATATATATTGTGCTTGTAAATCTATTTTCACACATTCAAAAATGATTGTAATATTAAATAGAACATAACCTTCTAAGAAATTTATGTTTTTGAAAATTGACCACTCCCTCTGCTATAGAACATAGGTTATAGTATCATAGGATATAGCATCATAGGTTATAGAATCATAGGTTAATAATAGTATCATAGATTATAGCATCATAGGTTATAGCATCATAGGTTATAGCATCATAGGTTTTATAATTATAATTAGGGCTAGGGTCCTTTGTTCAGATTTTCCACCTGACTGATGTGCCCAAGGTAAACTGCCTGTTATTCAGGCATATATAGAAGGATTTTATCTAACAAAACGATAATGCATGTTGTAGCTGGGACCCTTTGGATTGCAAATCAGAGGGATGATTTTAAAAAGTAAGTGATTATTTAATCGCTATTTGTGATTTTATGAAGCCTGTGCTGGTTGAAAAATATGTTGATGTGGGGAGCCATCCTCAAACAATTGCATGGCATGCTTTCACTGTAGTATTGCCTATTGTAAATCGGAAAATACAGTTAGATTAACAATAATTTAAGCTTTTAACTGTTATAAGACACTTGTATGTACCTAGATGTTTAATATCCATCATTTTTCCGATTATTTATTTGAATTGTGCGCCCTCCAATTTCACCGGAAATTGGCGACAGGTGTCCTGCTGACGGGACGCCTATCCCTAAGAAGATTTATAGTATTATAGGTTATAGTGTTATCATAGGTTAAGGTACCATAGGTTATAGTATCATAAGTAATGGTATCATAAGTTAAAGTATCATAGGTTAAGGTACCATAGGTTATAGTATCATAAGTTATGGTATCACAGGTTATAGTCTGTAGTTTATAGTACTATAGGTTATAGTACGACAGGTTATAGTCTGTAGTTTATAGTACTATAGGTTATAGTACGACAGGTTATAGTATTATAGGTTATAGTATTATAGGTTATAGTATCATAGGTTATAGCTTCATAGGTTAGAGTATTATAGGTTATACAGTGCCTTGCAAAAGTATTCACCTCCCGTGGCATTTTTTCTTATTTTGTTGCGCTACAACCTGTAATTTAAATTTATTTTTATTTGGATTTCACATAATGGACATACACAAAATAGTCAAAATTGGTGAAGTGAAATGAAAAATATTACTTGTTTAATTTATTTTTTAAATAATAACAAATGGAAAAGTGGTGTGTGCATAAGCAACACTCGGGTGGTTTAAGAGTAAAACATGTACATTTCTTGTAATAGCCTAGTCAAAGCCCAGACCTCAATCCAATTGAGAATCTGTGGTACTGACTTAAAGATTGCTGTACACCAGCGGAACCCATCCAACTTGAAGGAACTGGATCAGTTTTGCCTTTAAGAATGGGTAAACATTCCCGTGGCTAGATGTGCCAAGCTTATAGAGACATACCCTAAGAGACTTGCAGCTGTATTTGTTGCAAAAGGTGGCTCTACAAAGTATGGACTTTGGGGGGTAGTTATGCACGCTCAAGTTATCAGTTTTTGTATTGTTCCTTGTTTGCTTCACAATAAAAAAAAATGCATCTTAAAACTGGTAGGCATGTTGTGTAAATCAAGTTATACAAACCCCCAAAAAATATATTTTAATTCCAGGTTGTAACGGCAACAAAATAGGAAAAATGCCAAGGGGGTGAAAACTTTCGCAAGCCACTGTAGTATCATAGGTTATAGTATTGTAGGTTAAAGTATCATAGGTTATAGTATTGTAGGTTATAGTATTGTAGGTCATAGTATTGTAGGTTATAGTATTATAGGTTATAGTATTATAGGTTATAGTATTGTAGGTTGCAGGTTGTATAACTTTTTTCATTACATTTCATTATAGTACAACGGTTGATTTGTCTAATCTTAGCAATTCTTCTTAGCTAGCTACATAGCCGTCCTTGTATCAGAGATAATTGCATAATTATCGTATTTCGTCGCCCTAACGCAGCCTTCACTGCTATTCGCCCAGGAGCTAGCAAACGCTAGCTAACGCACACAGATTAGCATCACTGTAGTGCTATTCACTCAACTGTACGACTTGATTAGTTTAGTGTTAGCTAGCTACATAGCTGTCTTTGTTTCAAGATAATTGTGTAGTTTAGTGTGTGTAGTCTTGGAGTGATTATCTTAATTCACTGAGGTTCGCTAGCCAGCTATTTGTCGTCCTTAACGTAGGAGACTCTGCTAGCTAGCCAACAGCTAACAGCTAACAGCTAGCCAACGTCACCACACGTCTACTGATTCGAATTCAATCACCGGTCAGGTAGTATCACATTTTCATTTCATTTCATTACAGTACAACGGTTTGATTTGTTTGATCGTAGTTAGCTACATAGCTAGCTACATAGCCGTCTTTGTTTCAAAGATAATTGTGTAGTCTAGAGCGATTTCCTAGGTTAGCTAGCCAGCTATTGTCGTTCTTTTAACGCAACGTAACGTAATCAACACTGCTAGCTAGCCAGCTAGCCCCCCGAATAGCAGCACTGCAGAAACTATTACACTCAACGGAACGACTTGATTAGTGTAGTGTCAATAACGCAGCTACTGCCAGCTAGCCTACTTTAGCAGTACTGTATCATTTTAATCATTTTAGTCAATAAGATTCTTGCTACGTAAGCTAACTTTCTGAACATTCGAGACGTGTAGTCCACTTGTCATTCCAATCTCCTTGCATTAGCGTAGCCTTTTCTGTAGCCTGTCAACTATGTGTCTGTCTATCCCTGTTCTCTCCTCTCTGCACAGACCATACAAACGCTCCACACCGCGTGGCCGCTGCCACCCTAATCTGGTGGTCCCAGCGCGTACGACCCACGTGGAGTTCCAGGTCTCCGGTAGCCTCTGGAACTGCCGATCTGCGGCCAACAAGGCAGAGTTCATCTCAGCCTATGCCTCCCTCCAGTCCTTGACTTCTTGGCACTGACGGAAACATGGATCACCACAGATAACACTGCTACTCCTACTGCTCTCCCTCGTCCTCGCCCACGTGTTCTCGCACACCCCGAGAGCTTCTGGTCAGCGGGGTGGTGGCACCGGGATCCTCATCTCTCCCAAGTGGTCTTTCTCTCTTTCTCCCCTTACCCATCTGTCTATCGCCTCCTTGGAATTCCATGCTGTCACAGTTACCAGCCTCCTTTCAAGCTTAACATCCTTATCATTTATCGCCCTCCAGGTTCCCTCGGAGAGTTCATCAATGAGCTTGATGCCTTGATAAGCTCCTTTCCTGAGGACGGCTCACCTCTCACAGTTCTGGGCGACTTTAACCTCCCCACGTCTACCTTTGACTCATTCCTCTCTGCCTCCTTCTTTCCACTCCTCTCCTCTTTTGACCTCACCCTCTCACCTTCCCCCTACTCACAAGGCAGGCAATACGCTTGACCTCATCTTTACTAGATGCTGTTCTTCCACTAACCTCATTGCAACTCCTCCAAGTCTCCGACCACTATCTTGTATCCTTTTCCCTCTCGCTCTCATCCAACACTTCCCACACTGCCCCTACTCGGATGGTATCGCGCCGTCCCAACCTTCGCTCTCTCTCCCCCGCTACTCTCTCCTCTTCCATCCTATCATCTCTTCCCTCTGCTCAAACTTTCTCCAACCTATCTCCTGATTCTGCCTCCTCAACCCTCCTCTCCTCCCTTACTGCATCCTTTGACTCTCTATGTCCCCTATCCTCCCAGGCCGGCTCGGTCCTCCCTCCCCGCTCCGTGGCTCGACGACTCATTGCGAGCTCACAGAACAGGGCTCCGGGCAGCCGAGGCGGAAATGGAGGAAAACTCGCCTCCCCTGCGGACCTGGCATCCTTTCACTCCTCCTCTCTACATTTTCCTCCTCTGTCTCTGCTGCTAAAGCCACTTTCTACCATTCTAAATTCCAAGCATCTGCCTCTAGCCCTAGGAAGCTCTTTGCCACCTTCTCCTCCCTCCTGAATCCCCCCTCCTCCCTCTCTGCAGATGACTTCGTCAACCATTTTGAAAAGAAGGTCGACGACATCCGATCCTCGTTTGCTAAGTCAAACGACACCGCTGGTTCTGCTCACACTGCCCTACCCTATGCTCTGACCTCTTTCTCCCTCTCTCTCAGATGAAATCTCGCGTCTTGTGACGGCCGGCCGCCCAACAACCTGCCCGCTTGACCCTATCCCCTCCTCTCTTCTCCAGACCATTTCCGGAGACCTTCTCCCTTACCTCACCTCGCTCATCAACTCATCCCTGACCGCTGGCTCGTCCCTCCCGTCTTCAAGAGCGAGAGTTGCACCCCTTCTGAAAAAACCTACACTCGATCCCTCCGATGTCAACAACTACAGACCAGTATCCCTTCTCTCTTTTCTCTCCAAAACTCTTGAGCGTGCCGTCCTTGGCCAGCTCTACCGCTATCTCTCTCAGAATGACCTTCTTGATCCAAATCAGTCAGGTTTCAAGACTAGTCATTCAACTGAGACTGCTCTTCTCTGTATCACGGAGAGCGCTCCGCACTGCTAAAGCTAACTCTCTCTCCTCTGCTCTCATCCTTCTAGACCTATCGGCTGCCTTCGATACTGTGAACCATCAGATCCTCCTCTCCACCCTCTCCGAGTTGGGCATCTCCGGCGCGGCCCACGCTGGATTGCGTCCTACCTGACAGGTCGCTCCTACCAGGTGGCGTGGCGAGAATCTGTCTCCTCACCACGCACTCTCACCACTGGTGTCCCCCAGGGCTCTGTTCTAGGCCCTCTCTTATTCTCGCTATACACCAAGTCACTTGGCTCTGTCATAACCTCACATGGTCTCTCCTATCATTGCTATGCAGACGACACACAATTAATCTTCTCCTTTCCCCCTTCTGATGACCAGGTGGCGAATCGCATCTCTGCATGTCTGGCAGACATATCAGTGTGGATGACGGATCACCACCTCAAGCTGAACCTCAGCAAGATGGAGCTCCTCTTCCTCCCGGGGAAGGACTGCCCGTTCCATGATCTCGCCATCACGGTTGACAAATCCATTGTGTCCTCCTCCCAGAGCGCTAAGAACCTTGGCGTGATCCTGGACAACACCCTGTCGTTCTCAACTAACATCAAGGCGGTGTCCCGTTCCTGTAGGTTCATGCTCTACAACATCCACAGAGTACGACCCTGCCTCACACAGGAAGCGGCGCAGGTCCTAATCCAGGCACTTGTCATCTCCCGTCTTGATTACTGCAACTCGCTGTTGGCTGGGCTCCTGCCTGTGCCATTAAACCCCTACAACTCATCCAGACGCCGCAGCCCGTCTGGTGTTCAACCTTCCCAAGTTCTCTCACGTCACCCCGCTCCTCCGCTCTCTCCACTGGCTTCCAGTTGAAGCTCGCATCCGCTACAAGACCATGGTGCTTGCCTACGGAGCTGTGAGGGGAACGGCACCTCAGTACCTCCAGGCTCTGATCAGGCCCTACACCCAAACAAGGGCACTGCGTTCATCCACCTCTGGCCTGCTCGCCTCCCTACCACTGAGGAAGTACAGTTTCCCGCTCAGCCCAGTCAAAACTGTTCGCTGCTCTGGCCCCCAATGGTGGAACAAACTCCTCACGACGCCAGGACAGCGGAGTCAATCACCACCTTCCGGAGACACCTGAAACCCCACCTCTTCAAGGAATACCTAGGATAGGGTAAGTAAGGGTAAGTAATCCTTCTCATCCCCCCTTCTCCCCCTAAAAAGATTTAGATGCAAGTGGCTGTTCCACTGGATGTCATAAGGTGTATGCACCAATTTGTAAGTCGCTCTGGATAAGAGCGTCTGCTAAATGACTTAAATGTAAATGTAAATAGGTTACAGTATCATAGGTTATAGTATCATAGATTATAGTGTCATAGGTTATAGTATTATAGGTTACAGTATCATAGGTTATAGGATTATAGGTTATAGTGTCATAGGTTATAGTACCATAAGTTATAGTATCATAGGTTATTGTGTCATGGGTTATAGTGGCATAGGTTATAGTGTCATAGGTTATGGTATTATAGGTTATAGTGTCATAGGTTATTGTGACATAGGTTATTGTGTCATGGGTTATA
>NW_026286334.1:0-97588 GCF_023373465.1 Oncorhynchus keta | reverse complement strand
TATTTGTGTAAGAGAAATAGCTCCGTTTTGTTAATCACGTTTGGCTAAGAAAAAAAACGAAAAATGCAGTCACTTAAAACGGCAAGCTTTTTTTCCAAATTAGCTCCATAATATCGACAGAAACATGGCAAACGTTGTTTAGAATCAATCCTCAAGGTGTTTTTCACATATCTATTCGATAATCTATCAGTGGTGGCAGCTGGCTTCTCATCCGAAGAAAACAGAAAAATACTGTAGCTGGAGATTACACAATAATTGCGACGGAGGACACCAAGCGACCACCTGGTAAATGTAGTCTCTTAGGGTCAATCTTCCAATGATATGCCTACAAATACGTCACAATGCTGCAGACACCTTGGGGAAAACGTGGAAAAGGTAAGCTGACTCCACAGCCATATAAGGAGTCATTGCCATGAGGCGGTTTCAAAAAATGTGGCACTTCCTGATTGTATTTTTATCTGGGTTTTTCTGTAACATCAGTTCTGTGGCACTCACAGACAATATCTTTGCAGTTTTGGAAACGTCAGTGTTTTCTTTCCAAAGCTGTCAATTATATGCATAGTCGAGCATCTTTTCGTGGCAAAATATCTTGTTTAAAACGGGAATGTTTTTCATCCAAAAATTAAAAGAGCGCCCCTATATCGAAGAAGTTAACTTAATATAATACATCAATAAAATCAATTTAGCCTCAAGTAAATAATGAAACGTGTTCAATTTGGTTTAAATAATGCAAAAACAAAGTGTTGGAGAAGAAAGTAAAAGTGCAATATGTGCCATGTAAAAAGCTAACGTTTCAGTTCCTTGCTCAGAACATGAGAACATATGAAAGCTGGTGGTTCCTTTTAACATGAGTCTTCAATATTCCCAGGTAAGAAGTTTTAGGTTGTAGTTATTAGAGTAATTATAGGACTATTTCTCTCTATACTATTTGTATTTCATTAACATTTGACTATTGGACGTTCTTATAGGCACTTTGATATTGCCAGTGTAACAGTATAGCTTCCGTCCCTCTCCTCGCTCCTCTCTGGGCTCGAACCAGCAACACAACAACAACAGCCACCATAGAAGCAGCGTTACCCATGCAGAGCAGCTACTAGAAGGCTCAGAGCGAGTGATGTTTGAAACGCTATTAGCGTGCGCTAACTAGCTAGCCATTTCACTTCGGTTACACCAGCCTCACCTCGGGAGTTGATTGGCTTGAAGTCATAAACAGCGCAATGCTTGACGCACAACGAAGAGCTGCTGGCAAAACGGACAAAAGTGCTGTCTGAATGAATGTTTACGCGCCTGCTTCTGCCTACCACCGCTCAGTCAGATACTTAGATGCTTGTATGATTGTATGCTCAGTCAGATTATATGCAACGCAGGACACGCTAGATAATATCTAGTAATATCATCAACCATGTGTAGTTAACCAGTTGAAGCTAGGGGGGGCGCTATTTCATTATTGGATTAAAAAAAACGTGCCCGTTTTAAGCGCAATATTTTGTCACAAAAAGATGCTCGACTATGCATATAATTGCCAGCTTTGGAAAGAAAACAATCTGACGTTTTCAAAACTGCAAAGATATTATCTGTGGGTGCCCCAGAACTGATCTTACAGGCGAAACCAAGATGCAACTTCAAACCGGAAATGAGCAGGATTTTTGAGGCTCTGTTTCCCGTTCGCTACTTATATGGCTGTGAACTTATATGGCTGTGAATGAGCGTATGCCCTCTGCCGTTCCTCCAAGATGTCTGCAGCATTGTATTGTGACGTATTTGTAGGCATATCATTGGAAGATTGGCCATAAGAGACTACATTTTCCAGGGGCCCGTCCGGTGTCCTTTGTCTACGTTGGTGCGTAACTCTCAGTGGCAATGATTTTACCATGCGACACAGACAGAGAAGTATCGTTCCTGGAAGTGTGCATCATTGAAGAGATATGTGAAAAACACCTTGAGGATTGGTTCTAAACAACGTTTGCCATGTTTCAGTCGATATTATGGAGTTAATTTGGAAAAAAGTTTGGCGTTTGGATAACTGAATTTTCGTTGTTTTTTTTAGTAGCCAAACGTGACGCACCAAACGGACCGATTTCTCCTGCACAAAAAATCTTTCAGGAAAAACTGAACATTTGCTATCTAACTGAGAATCTCCTCATTGAAAACATCCAAAGTTCTTCAAAGGTAAATTATTTATTTGAATGTTTTTGCTGGTTTTTGTGAAAATGTTTCCTGCTGATGCTAACGCTAAATGCTACGCTAGCTATCAGTACTGTTACACAAATGCTAGTTTGCTATGCTTGAGAAGCATATTTTTGAAAATCTGAGATGACAGTGTTGTTAACAAAAGGCTAAGCTTGAGAGCTAGCATAGTCATTTCATTTGCGATTTTCATGAATAGTTAACGTTCGTTATGGTATTGAGCTTGAGGCTATGATTACGCTACCGGATCCGGCAAGAAGTTAACTAGTGATTATGGTTGATTGTTTTTTATAAAATAAGTTTAATGCTAGCTTGCAACTTACCTTGGCTTACTGCATTCGCGTAACAGGCAGGCTCCTCGTGGAGTGCAATGAGAGGCAGGTGGTTAGAGCGTTGGACTAGTTAACTGTAAGGTTGCAAGATTGGATCCCCTGAGATGACAAGGTGAAAATCTGTCGTTCTGCCCCTGAACGAGGCAGTTAACCCACCGTTCCCAGGCCGTCATTGAAAATAAGAATGTGTTCTTAACTGACTTGCCTGGTTAAATAAAGGTATAAATGATAATTAATCGGCCAATTAATCGGCCATTCCGATTTTAATCGGTCGACCTCTCTATTCTGGATTTTGTCAATGAGACCCTTTATCGACTTCCCCAGAGTCAGATGAACTCGTGGATACCATTTTTATGTCTCCGTGCAGTTTGAACGTAGTTGCTAACTAGCGTTAGCATAATGACTAGGAGTCTATGGTATCTGCTAGCAGAGATCCTAAAGTATCCCTTTAATTTGTAGACGGTAACACCTCTTACATGGTTGTCCTGTGAATCATTGGTACATGGTTGTCCTGTGAATCATTGGTACATGGCTGTCCTGTGAATCGTTGGTACTGTGAATCATCGGTACATGGTTGTCCTGTGAATCATTGGTACATGGCTGTCCTGTGAATCATTGTCCTGTGAATCATTGGTACATGGCTGTCCTGTGAATCATTGGTACATGGCTGTCCTGTGAATCATTGGTACATGGCTGTCCTGTGAATCATTGGTACATGGCTGTCCTGTGAATCGTTGGTACATGGCTGTCCTGTGAATCGTTGGTACATGGTTGTCCTGTGAATCATTGGTACATGGCTGTCCTGTGAATCGTTGGTACTGTGAATCATTGGTACATGGCTGTCCTGTGAATCGTTGGTACATGGTTGTCCTGTGAATCATTGGTACATGGCTGTCCTGTGAATCGTTGGTACTGTGAATCATTGGTACATGGCTGTCCTGTGAATCGTTGGTACATGGCTGTCCTGTGACTTGTCAGCCTCTGGCAGATGATCTGATGTCGGTGATGCTGACTAAGCTGAAGACTGAGAGGACTGAGCTGCCTGGGTCTCACCTCCAGGCTCTGGTTAGAGTCTACACTGCTCTGTGCCGACAGAGGAGGGACTGGGACAGAGCACATATCCTGGCCTACAGCATCCTTAGAGAAGGTAACACATCCTGGCCTATGGCGTCCTTAGAGAAGGTAACACATCCTGGCCTACAGTGTCCTTAGAGAAGGTAGCACATCCTGGTCTACAGTATCCTTAGAGAAGGTAACATGGCTTCATTGAATAGCTTGAGTTGACTGACGTCACGTGACTTCACAGCTTGAGTTGACTGACGTCACGTGACTTCACAGCTTGCGTTGACTGGCGTCACGTGACTTCACGGCTTTAGTTGACTGGCGTCACGTGACTGCACGGCTTGAGTTGACTGGCGTCACGTGACTGCACGGCTTGAGTTGACTGGCGTCACGTGACTGCACGGCTTGAGTTGACTGGCGTCACGTGACTTCACGGCTTGAGTTGACTGGCGTCACGTGACTGCACGGCTTGAGTTGACTGGCGTCACGTGACTGCACGGCTTGACTTGACTGGCGTCACGTGACTGCACGGCTTGAGTTGACTGACGTCACGTGACTTCACGGCTTGAGTTGACTGGCGTCACGTGACATCACGGCTTGAGTTGACTGGCGTCACGTGACATCACGGCTTGAGTTGACTGGCGTCACGTGACATCACGGCTTGAGTTGACTGGCGTCACGTGACATCACGGCTTGAGTTGACTGGCGTCACGTGACATCACGGCTTGAGTTGACTGGCGTCACGTGACTGCACGGCTTGAGTTGACTGGCGTCACGTGACTGCACGGCTTGAGTTGACTGGCGTCACGTGACTGCAGCTTGAGTTGACTGGCGTCACGTGACATCACGGCTTGAGTTGACTGGCGTCACGTGACATCACGGCTTGAGTTGACTGGCGTCACGTGACTTCACGGCTTGAGTTGACTGGCGTCACGTGACTGCACGGCTTGAGTTGACTGGCGTCACGTGACTGCAGCTTGAGTTGACTGGCGTCACGTGACTTCACGGCTTGAGTTGACTGACGTCACGTGACTTCACGGCTTGAGTTGACTGGCGTCACGTGACTGCACGGCTTGAGTTGACTGGCGTCACGTGACTTCACGGCTTGAGTTGACTGGCGTCACGTGACTTCACGGCTTGAGTTGACTGGCGTCACGTGACTTCACGGCTTGAGTTGACTGGCGTCACGTGACTTCACGGCTTGAGTTGACTGGCGTCACGTGACATCACGGCTTGAGTTGACTGGCGTCACGTGACATCACGGCTTGAGTTGACTGGCGTCACGTGACATCACGGCTTGAGTTGACTGGCGTCACATGACTGCACGGCTTGAGTTGACTGGCGTCACGTGACTGCAGCTTGAGTTGACTGATGTCACGTGACTTCACGGCTTGAGTTGACTGGCGTCACGTGACTTCAGCTTGAGTTGACTGGCGTCACGTGACTGCAGCTTGAGTTGACTGGCGTCACGTGACTGCAGCTTGAGTTGACTGGCGTCACGTGACTTCACGGCTTGAGTTGACTGGCGTCACGTGACTGCACGGCTTGAGTTGACTGGCGTCACGTGACTTCACGGCTTGAGTTGACTGGCGTCACGTGACTGCAGCTTGAGTTGACTGGCGTCACGTGACTGCAGCTTGAGTTGACTGGCGTCACGTGACTTCACGGCTTGAGTTGAGTTGACTGGGTTCTGTTCACGTGACTGCAGCCCAATGAGTTGACTGATGTCACGTGACTGTGCCAGGCGGCCACACGAGTTGACTGGCGTCACGTGACTTCACTGCTTGAGTGGGACTGGTTAGCATCTGACTGTAGCTTGAGTTGACTGAGGTTTTACGTGACTGCAGCTGTTGACTGGTCTCACGTGACTTCAACAGAGGCTTGAGTTGACTGAGAAGGCCATTTCGTTTGCAGCTTGTGACTGGCGTCACGTTTGACTTCAGCCATTGAGTTGACTGGCGTCACGTGACTTCACGGCTGTCCCAGTTGACTGGCGTCACGTGACTGCAGCTGAGTTGACCTGGCGTCACGTGACTTCACGGCTTGAGTTGACTGGCCTGTCAACACGCTGACTGCAGCTGAGTTGACTGCGTCACGTGACTGCAGCTTGAGTTGACTGGCGTCACGTGACTGACAACTTGAGTTGACTGGCGTGCACGTTGACTGCACAGCTGGACTGTTGACTGGACGTCACGTGAGACATCACGATGCATACAGTTGACTGGCTTTTAATGTCACGTGACTGAGATTGATTGACTGGCGTCACGTGACTGCACGGCTGTGAGTGTGACTGGTTAGATCACGTGACTTCAGGCAGTTAGAGTTGACTGGCGTCACGTGACTTCACGGCTTGAGTTGACTGGCGTCACGTGACTTCAGCTTGAGTTGACATTGTTTCTGTTGTTTTTTCCCCCAGATTTCCCTGAGTCAAGCAAGCTGGTTCTGTTCATGGTGACCACATGGCCCAATGTGTTCTCCTGCAGGACTGTAGTGTGCCAGGCCATCCACACGGTCACCAAGGTCAAAGCTCACGGAGAGGTGCTCCACTGCCTAACTGCTTACCTGGGATGGGAGACGGTATGGCATCTCTGTAATCTTGGTCTGTGGTCATGAACAGGTTTTATGGATCGACTGTTGTCTATTGGTCTCCGCCTTTTGATCAATCAACAGAGGGAAGAGTTGTCAGTATTCCCGTCGCTGAGAAGGCAATTTCCTGTTTGCGTATTGTGAAGCTTGGCATAACATCTGTTTGGACTTCATGCCATGTCTGTGTCCCCAGAGTCCTCCGAGTGACGTGGATCAGTTGGTGTCCCGCACGTGACGTCCGTCAGAGCTGCAGCTGAGATGACCTTCCAGAAACACCAGACTGTAGACAGTAGATACAGGGACGGGACCTGAACCCCGTTGCCTGGCAACACGTATGTAGCCCTGGAGCTGCTCTGCTCTCACACACACTGGAAGTGGACCCATGACAACCTGACTGAGGTAGAAAGCAGACCTGCTATTGGTTGTTGTTGACTGCTGACAGCTGGACTGAAATTCACCAGCTAACAAAACAATGCAGACAAAACCAGATGCATACATTTAGTAAACTCTTTTAATGTCATTATGACCGTCCAGATAAATATTAATCTAGCTAGACAGCGTGAAGACAGTAGGGGAAATGATTTTGTGCAGTGTTGAAGATGGTTAGATAATGTATGTAGCTAACTCAGCCAGTTAGGTAATGTATGTAGCTAACTCAGCCAGTTAGATAATGTATGTAGCTAACTGTAGGCCAGTTAGATAATATGTATGTAGCTAACTCGGCCAGTTAGGTAATGTATGTAGCTAACTCGGCCAGTTAGATAATGTATGTAGCTAACTGACAGTTAGGTAATGTATGTAGCTAACTCGGCCAGTTAGGTAATGTATGTAGACTGTAACAGTAGATACAGTTAGGTAATGTATGTAGCTAACTCGGCCAGTTAGGTAATGTATGTAGCTAACTTTATCAGTTAGATAATGTATGTAGCTAACTGGCCAGTTAGATAATGTATGTAGCTAACTGTAGACGGCCAGTTAGATAATGTATGAGACTAGACAGTAGATACAGTATGTAATGTATGTCAGCTAACTGACAGACTGTAGCCAGTTAGATAATGTATGTAGCTAACTTATCAGTCCAGTTAGATAATGTATGTAGCTAACTCGGCCAGTTAGATAATGTATGTAGCTAACTCAGCCAGTTAGATAATGTATGTAGCTAACTATTCTAGCTAGCTCATTCTGAAAACTTTCAGCCAAAACCTGTATTCATCACCATATCAGTCAGTGGAGATAGAGACAACACCGACTGTAGACAGTAGATACAGTATGTAGGAGTGTGTTTATCAGTCAGATAGAGACAACATGACAGACTGTAGACAGCAGATACAGTATGTAGGAGTGTGTTTATCAGTCAGAGACAACATGACCGACTGTAGACAGTAGATACAGTATGTAGGAGTGTGTTTATCAGTCAGAGACAACATGACAGACTGTAGACAGTAGATACAGTATGTAGGAGTGTGTTTATCAGTCAGAGACAACATGACAGACTGTAGACAGTAGATACAGTATGTAGGAGTGTGTTTATCAGTCAGATAGAGACAACATGACAGACTGTAGACAGTAGATACAGTATGTAGGAGTGTGTTTATCAGTCAGAGACAACATGACAGACTGTAGACAGTAGATACAGTATGTAGGAGTGTGTTTATCAGTCAGACAACATGACAGACTGTAGACAGTAGATACAGTATGTAGGAGTGTGTTTATCAGTTAGAGACAACATGACAGACTGTAGACAGTAGATACAGTATGTAGGAGTGTGTTTATCAGTCAGAGACAACATGACAGACTGTAGACAGTAGATACAGTATGTAGGAGTGTGTTTATCAGTCAGATAGAGACAACATGACAGACTGTAGACAGTAGATACAGTATGTAGGAGTGTGTTTATCAGTCAGAGACAACATGACAGACTGTAGACAGTAGATACAGTATGTAGGAGTGTGTTTATCAGTCAGATAGAGACAACATGACAGACTGTAGACAGTAGATACAGTATGTAGGAGTGTGTTTATCAGTCAGATAGAGACAACATGACAGACTGTAGACAGTAGATACAGTAGATGTGTTTATCAGTCATGACTGTAGACAGTAGATAGGAGTGTGTTTATCAGTCAGATCAGACAACATGACAGACTGTAGACAGTAGATACAGTATGTAGGAGTGTGTTTATCAGTCAGATAGAGACAACATGACAGACTGTAGACAGTAGATACAGTATGTAGGAGTGTGTTTATCAGTCAGAGACAACATGACAGACTGTAGACAGTAGATACAGTATGTAGGAGTGTGTTTATCAGTCAGAGACAACATGACAGACTGTAGACAGTAGATACAGTATGTAGGAGTGTGTTTATCAGTCAGATAGAGACAGCATGACAGACTGTAGACAGTAGATACAGTATGTAGGAGTGTGTTTATCAGTCAGAGACAACATGACAGACTGTAGACAGTAGATACAGTATGTAGGAGTGTGTTTATCAGTCAGATAGAGACAACATGACAGACTGTAGACAGTAGATACAGTATGTAGGAGTGTGTTTATCAGTCAGAGACAACATGACAGACTGTAGACAGTAGATACAGTATGTAGGAGTGTGTTTATCAGTCAGATAGAGACAACATGACAGACTGTAGACAGTAGATACAGTATGTAGGAGTGTGTTTATCAGTCAGACAACATGACAGACTGTAGACAGTAGATACAGTATGTAGGAGTGTGTTTATCAGTCAGAGACAACATGACAGACTGTAGACAGTAGATACAGTATGTAGGAGTGTGTTTATCAGTCAGAGACAACATGACAGACTGTAGACAGTAGATACAGTATGTAGGAGTGTGTTTATCAGTCAGATAGAGACAACATGACAGACTGTAGACAGTAGATACAGTATGTAGGAGTGTGTTTATCAGTCAGAGACAACATGACAGACTGAAGACAGTAGATACAGTATGTAGGAGTGTGTTTATCAGTCAGAGACAACATGACAGACTGTAGACAGTAGATACAGTATGTAGGAGTGTGTTTATCAGTCAGAGACAACATGACAGACTGTAGACAGTAGATACAGTATGTAGGAGTGTGTTTATCAGTCAGACAACATGAGACTGTAGACAGTAGATACAGTATGTAGGAGTGTGTTTATCAGTCAGACAACATGACAGACTGTAGACAGTAGATACAGTATGTAGGAGTGTGTTTATCAGTTAGACAACATGAGACTGTAGACAGTAGATACAGTATGTAGGAGTGTGTTTATCAGTCAGACAACATGACAGACTGTAGACAGTAGATACAGTATGTAGGAGTGTGTTTATCAGTTAGACAACATGAGACTGTAGACAGTAGATACAGTATGTAGGAGTGTGTTTATCAGTTAGACAACATGACAGACTGTAGACAGTAGATACAGTATGTAGGAGTGTGTTTATCAGTCAGAGACAACATGACAGACTGTAGACAGTAGATACAGTATGTAGGAGTGTGTTTATCAGTCAGAGACAACATGACAGACTGTAGACAGTAGATACAGTATGTAGGAGTGTGTTTATCAGTCAGAGACAACATGACAGACTGTAGACAGTAGATACAGTATGTAGGAGTGTGTTTATCAGTCAGAGACAACATGACAGACTGTAGACAGTAGATACAGTATGTAGGAGTGTGTTTATCAGTCAGACAACATGACAGACTGTAGACAGTAGATACAGTATGTAGGAGTGTGTTTATCAGTCAGAGACAACATGACAGACTGTAGACAGTAGATACAGTATGTAGGAGTGTGTTTATCAGTCAGTGAATCTGACAGACTGTAGGTGTTTAAAGTACAGAGCTGTGGCCGATGATGAACTCCTGGGTGACCCAGCCCAGGCCAAGACAAGCACCCATCCAGGATATCACTGTGGCTGCGGTCCTCAGACTCATAGGTGGGGGCTGTTTTTGTTTGTGTAGAATTTTTGTTCATTCAACACTTTTAAAAATACAATATATAATTTGAACTGACCAATGAAGTGTAACCATGAGAACCTCCTCGTTAGGGCGCCTCGGGCAGCTCGGAATAAAGGAGAGATGCGGCTGACAGTCTGTGAAGAACATCGCCAGGGTCATCAACACATTCGCCAGACACGGACAGTCAGAAGGTAACCGTCTACTGTAAAGCTTCTGAAATGGTCCATCTATCCGTGTTGTAATGTTGGGGCGGCAGGGTAGCCTAGTGGTTAGAGTGTAGAGGTGGTAGGGTAGCCTAGTGGTTAGAGTGTAGAGGTGGACAGGGTAGCCTAGTGGTTAGAGTGTAGAGGTGGTAGGGTAGCCTAGTGGTTAGAGTGTAGAGGTGGTAGGGTAGCCTAGTGGAGTAGAGCGTAGGTTAGAGTTTGGACTAGTAACCGTCTACTGTAAAGCTTCTGAAATGGTCCATCTATCCATGTTGTAATGTTGGGGCGGCAGGGTAGCGTTGGACTAGTAACCGGAAGGTTGCGAGTTCAAACCCCTGAGCTGACAAGGTACAAATCTGTCGTTCTGCCCCTGAACAGGCAGTTAACCCACTGTTCCTAGGCCGTCATTGAAAATAAGAATGTGTTCTTAACTGACTATGTATGGAATACAAGTTTGTTATTAAGGCACATGAACCTTCACATATTCCAGAAGGCATTTCTGTCAAAAAAAATGCATTTTGATTTAGAAGAAAAAATGTTTACGTTTACAACTTGGAGTCCACCGCTTCTGTGACGTGGGACATGCGGAATGTAGTCAGATTCCTTGACTTTTGTTACAGACTTATTCTGAATGGATTACACTGTTGTTTTGGTCCTTCTCTGGTCCTTCTGTAGCTCATAATGACATCACAATGCCCCATAATGACATCACCATGCCCCATAATGACATCGCCATGGTAATGACATTCTGACACCCCTCACCCATAATGACATCACAATGTATGCATAATGACATGTAATGCCCCATAATGACATACAACACCCCATAATGACATCACAATGGATAATGACATCACAATACCCCATAATGACAACACAATACCCCATAATGACAACACAATACCCCATAATGACAACACAATGTATAATGACATCACAATGCCCCATAATGACATCACAACACCCCATAATGACATCACAACACCCCATAATGACATCACAACGCCCCATAATGACATCACAACGCCCCATAATGACATCACAACGCCCCATAATGACATCACAACGCCCCATAATGACATCACAACGCCCCATAATGACATCACAACGCCCCATAATGACATCACAACACCCCATAATGACATCACAATGCCCCATAATGACATCACAATGCCCCATAATGACATCACAACACCCCATAATGACATCACAACGCCCCATAATGACATCACAATACCCCATAATGACATCACAATGCCCCATAATGACATCACAACACCCCATAATGACATCACAATACCCCATAATGACATCACAATACCCCATAATGACATCACAATGCCCCATAATGACATCACAATGCCCCATAATGACATCACAACACCCCCATAATGACATCACAATGCCCCATAATGACATCACAATACCCCATAATGACATCACAATGCCCCATAATGACATCACAATGCCCCATAATGACATCACAACACCCCATAATGACATCACAATACCCCATAATGACATCACAATACCCCATAATGACATCACAATGCCCCATAATGACATCACAATGCCCCATAATGACATCACAATGCCCCATAATGACATCACAACGCCCCATAATGACATCACAATGCCCCATAATGACATCACAACGCCCCATAATGACATCACAATACCCCATAATGACATCACAATACCCCATAATGACATCACAATGCCCCATAATGACATCACAACACCCCATAATGACATCACAACACCCCATAATGACATCACAACACCCCATAATGACATCACAACACCCCATAATGACATCACAACACCCCATAATGACATCACCCCATAATGACATCACAATGCCCCATAATGACATCACAACACCCCATAATGACATCACAATACCCCATAATGACATCACAATGCCCCATAATGACATCACAACACCCCATAATGACATCACAATACCCCATAATGACATCACAACACCCCATAATGACATCACAACACCCCATAATGACATCACAACACCCCATAATGACATCACAACACCCCATAATGACATCACAACACCCCATAATGACAACACAACACCCCATAATGACATCACAATACCCCATAATGACATCACAATACCCCATAATGACATCACAACACCCCATAATGACATCACAATACCCCATAATGACATCACAACACCCCATAATGACATCACACCCCATAATGACATCACAACACCCCATAATGACATCACGAATACCCCATAATGACATCACGACACCCCATAATGACATCACGACACCCCATAATGACATCACGACACCCCATAATGACATCACAATACCCCATAATGACATCACGACACCCCATAATGACATCACGACACCCCATAATGACATCACGAACGCCCCATAATGACATCACAACACCCCATAATGACATCACAACACCCCATAATGACAACACAACACCCCATAATGACATCACGATACCCCATAATGACAACAACACCCCATAATGACATCACAACACCCCATAATGACATCACAACACCCCATAATGACATCACGATACCCCATAATGACATCACAACACCCCATAATGACATCACGAACCCCATAATGACATCACAACACCCCATAATGACATCACAACACCCCATAATGACATCACGACACCCCATAATGACATCACGAACACCCCATAATGACATCACAACGCCCCATAATGACATCACAACGCCCCATAATGACATCACAACGCCCCATAATGACATCACGACGCCCCATAATGACATCACGACACCCCATAATGACATCACGACACCCCATAATGACATCACGACACCCCATAATGACATCACGACACCCCATAATGACAACACGACACCCCATAATGACATCACAATACCCAATAATGACATCACAATACCCAATAATGAAAAAGCAAAAAAAAAGGTTAAGACACGTTGTTAATTTATAAAAATAAAAACTGAAATATTACATTTACATCAGTATTCAAACCCTTTACTCAGTACTTTGTTTTAGAACCTTTGGCAGCGATTACAGCCTTGAGACTTCTTGGGTATGACGCTACAAGCTTGGCACACCTGTATTTGGGGCGTTTCTCCCATTCTTCTCTGCAGATCCTCTCAAGCTCTCTCAGGTTGGATGCACAGCTATTTTCAGGTCTCTCCAGAGATGTTCAGGCTCTTACTTGGCCACTCAAGGACATTCAGAGACTTGTCCTGAAGCCACTTCTGCATTGTCTTGGCTGTGTGCTTAGGGTCGTTGTCCTGTTGGATGGTGAACCTCGATCCTGACTAGTCTCCCAGTACCTGCCTCTGAAAGACATTCCCACAGCATGATGCTGCAGATGGTGCCATGTTTCCTCCAGATGTGACGCTTGGCATTCAAGCCAAAGTGATTCATATTGGTTTCATCAGACCAGAGAAACTTGTTTCTCATGGTCTCAGAGTCCTTTAGGTGCCTTTTGGCAAACTCCAAGCGGGCTGTAATGTGCCTTTTATTGAGGAGTGGCTTCCGTCTGGCCGCTCTACCATAAAGCCCTGATTGGTGGAATGCTGCAGAGATGGTTGTCCTTCTGGAAGGTTCTACTATCTCCACAGAGTAAGTCTGGAGCTCTGTCAGTCACCATCGGGTTCTTGGTCACCTCCCCGACCAAGGCCCTTCTCCCCTGATTGCTCAGTTTGGCCTGGGGGCCAGCTCTAGGAAGAGTCTTGGTGGTTCAAAACTTCTTCCATTTTAAGAATTATGGAGGCCAATGTGTTCTTGGGGACCTTCTGAAATGTTTTGGTTTGTTCTCCAGATTCCAAGAACACAGGATGAGATGTTACTATCCGAATCTGAGATGTTACTATCCCAATCTGTGCCTTGACACAATCCTGTCTCGGAGCTCTACGGACAATTTTATTTAACCTCATGGCTTGGTTTTTGCTCCGACGTGCACTGTCAACTGTGGGACCTCATATAGACAGGGGTGGGCCTGTCCAAATCATGTCCAATCAATTGAACAGGTGGACTCCAATCAAGTTGTGTGAACATCTCAAGGATGATCAATGGAAACCGGATGCACCTGAGCTCACAATCACCCGACTTCAACCCAATTGAGATGGTTTGGGATGAGTTGGACTGCCCAGTGAATGAAAAGCAGCCAACAAGTGCTCAGCATATGTGGGAACTCATTCAAGACTGTTGAAAAATAATTCCAGGTGAAGCTGGTTGAGAGATTGCCAAGATTGTGCAAAGCTGTCAAGGCAAAGGGTGGCTACTTTGAAGATACTCAAATATAAAATATATTTTATTTATCACTTTCTTTTGGTTACTACATCATTCCATGTGTTTTATTTCATAGTTTTAATGCCTTTACTATTATTCTACAATATAGAACATTTTAAAAATAAAGAAACTCTGGAAGGTTTGAGTAGGTGTCCAAACTTTTAGTAAGGTATTTAATTTTTAATTGTCTAAACCTATTTTCGCTTTGTCGTTATGGGGTATTGTGTGTAGATTGCTGATATTTGTATTTAATTGAATCCATTTTAGGTTAAGGCTGTAAACATAAAATGTGTAAAAAGTCCAGGGTTCTGATTACCTTCTGAAGGCGCTGTACACCTCGTTTCCTGATAACCTCAGTTTCTGAATACCTTCTGAAGGCGCTGTACGCCTCGTTTCCTGATAACCTCAGGTTCTGAATACCTTCTGAAGGCGCTGTACGCCTCGTTTCCTGATAACCTCAGTTTCTGAATACCTTCTGAAGGCGCTGTACACCTCGTTTCCTGATAACCTCAGGTTCTGAATACCTTCTGAAGGCGCTGTACACCTCGTTTCCTGATAACCTCAGGTTCTGAATACCTTCTGAAGGCGCTGTATACCTTCTGAAGGCGCTGTACGCCTCGTTTCCTGATAACCTCAGTTTCTGGGTGGGATGTATGTACCTGTAACCCTAACTCTTCTGCTAAAAACAAAAAGTAATTCTGCTCAGATGGAACCAGGCAGACAGGACCGGGCAGACATCTGTCCAGTCTCATCTGAGCAGAATTACTTTTTGTTTTGTTTTTACAGATGAGACTGGACAGATCTGTGTGTCTGAATTGGACAGATGGCCAACCAATGAGTCTCTGTGATGTCATTTCCAGGTGTTCCCTGGGAGGTCCAGCTGGCAGCTGTCTACACTGTCTACGACCTGTCGCCTAGCAACCCCAAGGAGGCTCTGGCTGCGCTGGCGTCATGGCGAGGAGAGACCACCCAACCCGTCCCACCCGCTGTCACCAGCTGCATCACACAGATCGCCTCGCTCTGCCGACACATCAAAACCTAGTCCCTAAAACCTAGCTCCTAACCCCTAGCTCCTATTCCCTAGTCCCTTAAACGTAGCTCCTATTCCCTAGTCTTTAACCCCTAGCTCCTAACCCATAGCTCCTAACCCCTAGTCCCTTAAACGTAGCTCCTATTCCCTAGTCTTTAACCCCTAGCTCCTAACCCATAGCTCCTAACCCCTAGTCCCTTAAACGTAGCTCCTATTCCCTAGTCTTTAACCCCTAACTCCTAATCCCTAGTCCCTTAAACGTAGCTCCTATTCCCTAGTCTTTAACCCCTAGCTCCTAACCCATAGCTCCTAACCCCTAGTCCCTTAAACGTAGCTCCTATTCCCTAGTCTTTAACCCTCCACACCCCTAGCTCCTAACCCCTAGCCCCTAACCACTAGCTCCTAATCCCTAGTCCTTAAACCTTCCACACCCCTAACCCTTAGCTCCTAGCCCCTAACCCCTAGTCCCTAACCACTAGCTCCTAATCCCTAGTCCTTAAGCCTTCCACACTCCTAACCCTTAGCTCCTAACCCCTAGGTCCTAATCCCTAGTCCTTAACACCTCCACACCCATAGCTCCTTAACCCCTAGTCCTTAACACCTCCACACCCCTAGCTCCTAATCCCTAGTCCTTAACACCTCCACACCCATAGCTCCTTAACCCCTAGTCCTTAACACCTCCACACCCCTAACCCCTAGCTCCTTAATCCCTAGTCTTTAGCAGCTCCACACCCCTAGCTCCTAATCCCTAGTCCTTAACACCTCCACACCCCTAACCCATAGCTCCTAACCCCTCCTAATCCCTAGCGCCTAACCCCTCCTAATCCCTAGCTCCTAACCCCTCCTAACCCCTAGCTCCTAACCCCTCCTAACCCCTCCTAATCCCTAGTCCTTAACACCTCCACACCCCTAACCCATAGCTCCTAACCCCTCCTAATCCCTCAGAAGCCCTAACCCCTCCTAATCCCTAGCGCCTAACCCCTCCTAGCTCCTAACCCCTCCTAATCCCTAGCTCCTAATCCCTAGCTCCTAATCCCTAGCTCCTAATCCCTAGCTCCTAATCCCTAGCTCCTAACCCCTAGCTCCTAACCCCTCCTAATCCCTAGCTCCTAACCCCTAGCTCCTAACCCCTCCTAATCCCTAGCTCCTAATCCCTAGCTCCTAATCCCTAGCTCCTAATCCCTAGCTCCTAATCCCTAGCTCCTAATCCCTAGCTCCTAACCCCTAGCTCCTAACCCCTAGCTCCTAACCCCTAGCTCCTAACCCCTCCTAATCCCTAGCTCCTAATCCCTAGCTCCTAATCCCTAGCTCCTAACCCCTAGCTCCTAACCCCTAGCTCCTAACCCCTCCTAATCCCTAGCTCCTAACCCCTAGCTCCTAACCCCTCCTAATCCCTAGCTCCTAACCCCTCCTAATCTCTAGCTCCTAACCCCTAGCTCCTAACCCCTCCTAATCCCTAGCTCCTAACCCCTCCTAATCTCTAGCTCCTAACCCCTAGCTCCTAACCCCTCCTAATCTCTAGCTCCTAACCCCTAGCTCCATTGCCACTTGTACAGATCTGAAAGGATTTTCCTAGGTCCAAGTATGTTGCCAATCAGAGGACAAGGTGAAGCAGCATCCATTTGACTGTTAACCGATCCATACCTTTTCAGATCTGACACCTTGAACCCTGCTGTGGACTGAACTTCTGGGACTCCTTTTAATGTCCATATTATTTATCTGCTGGTTAACGCATCACGTTCCCCTTGATGTTTTCTGTTACGGTTCTTTATATGTTAAGCATGACTTTGTAAATATGATGTTGTGTACAATATCTTCTTACTTTTGTAAATGTTTTGTAAATGTTCACTGTTACAGAGCCTATTATTTCTATTTAATTTGACAAATTAAAATCTAAGAGGTAAACATTGTTTAATAATATGATTCAATTATCGTCTCGTGGAAGACTGCTCCACTTCTCCATATTGACAAGCATCCATCCAGCATTCATATCCATCATTCATTATCCATCCATCATCAGCCATCCATCCAGCATTCATCATTCATCCATCCATTCAGCCATCCATCCAGCATTCATTATCCATCATCCATTCATCCATTATCCATCATTCAGCCATCCATCCAGCATTCATTATCCATTCATCCATTATCCATCATTCAGCCATCCATCCAGCATTCATTATCCATCATCCATTCATCCATTATCCACCATTCAGCCATCCATCCAGCATTCATTATCCATTCATCCATTATCCATCATTCAGCCATCCATCCAGCATTCATTATCCATCTAGCATCCATCCATCCATTGTCTGTCCGTCCATCATTAATTATCCATCATCCATCCATCCAGCATGCATCATTCATCCATCCATTGTCCATCATTCAGCCATCCATCCAGCATTCATTATCCATCTAGCATCCATTGTCTGTCCGTCCATCATTAATTATCCATCATTCATCCATCCATTGTCCGTCATTCATCCATCCAGCATTCATTATCCATCTAGCATCCATCCATCCATTGTCTGTCCGTCCATCATTAATTATCCATCATCCATCCATCCAGCATGCATCATTCATCCATCCATTGTCCGTCATTCATCCATCCAGCATGCATCCATCAGCATGCCATCATCATCCATCCATTGTCCATCATTCATCCATCCGTTTGTCCATCCAGCATCTATCCATCCATATCCATTATCCATCAATCAACTATCCATGCCACTGCTCTGTCTTGACCTTTTAAAGGGTCATTATTACTGACCAGTGAAACTAAATGGGGATGGTGGGGAAAAGCCTGCTCGTTGTCCTTCCCATTGTGGTGATAGAAAGCCTGCCCATGATGGCACATAGAAAAACCAAGTGAAACTGGAACTATTCTAGAACATTCAAAAAGCAAATGTGTTCTTTTCAGAATCACCTTTATTTACCAAGAATATTTACACATACCTGGTGATATGGTGATGCTAGACAACACTCAAAATGTTACCATATCACCAGGTAACATTCTGAGTATGTTGTCTATCACTAGCAGCACCATATCACCAGGTAACATTCTGAGTATGTTGTCTATCAGCACCATATCAGCACATTCTGATATCATCACTAGCAGCAGGTAACATTCTGAGTATGTTGTCTATCAGCACCATATCACCAGGTAACATTCTGAGTATGTTGTCTATCAGCACCATATCACCAGGTAACATTCTGAGTATGTTGTCTATCAGCACCATATCACCAGGTAACATTCTGAGTATGTTGTCTATCAGCACCATATCACCAGGTAACATTCTGAGTATGTTGTCTATCATCAGCACCATATCACCAGGTAACATTCTGAGTATGTTGTCTATCAGCACCATATCACCAGGTAATATTCTGCACCATATCACCAGGTAACATTCTGAGTATGTTGTCTATCAGCACCATATCACCAGGTAACATTCTGAGTATGTTGTCTATCAGCACCATATCACCAGGTAACATTCTGAGTATGTTGTCTATCAGCACCATATCACCAGGTAACATTCTGAGTATGTTGTCTATCAGCACCATATCACCAGGTAACATTCTGAGTATGTTGTCTATCAGCACCATATCACCAGGTAACATTCTGAGTATGTTGTCTATCACTATCAGCACCATATCACCAGGTAACATTCTGAGTATGTTGTCTATCAGCACCATATCACCAGGTAACATTCTGAGTATAATATTCTGAGTTGTCTATCAGCACCATATCACCAGGTAACATTCTGAGTATGTTGTCTATCACTATCACCAGCACCATATCACCAGGTAACATTCTGAGTATGTTGTCTATCATCAGCACCATATCACCAGGTAACATTCTGAGTATGTTGTCTATCATATCTAGCACCATATCACCAGGTAACATTCTGAGTATGTTGTCTATCAGCACCATATCACCAGGTAACATTCTGAGTATGTTGTCTATCAGCACCATATCACCAGGTAACATTCTGAGTATGTTGTCTATCACTAGCAGCACCATATCACCAGGTAACATTCTGAGTATGTTGTCTATCACTAGCAGCACCATATCACCAGGTAACATTCTGAGTATGTAACATTGTCTATCAGCACCATATCACCAGGTAACATTCTGGTAACATATGTTGTCTATCAGCACCATATCACCAGGTAACATTCTGAGTATGTTGTCTATCATTCTAGCAGCACCATATCACCAGGTAACATTCTGAGTATGTTGTCTATCAGCACCATATCACCAGGTAACATTCTGAGTATGTTGTCTATCAGCACCATAACATTCTCATCAGCACCATATCCAGGTAACATTCTGAGTATGTTGTCTATCAGCACCATAACATTCTGAGTATGGTCTAACATATCACCAGGTAACATTCTGTATGTCTATCACTGAGTATGTTGTCAGCACCATATCACCAGGTAACATTCTGAGTATGTTGTCTATCACTAGCAGCACCATATCACCAGGTAACATTCTGAGTATGTTGTCTATCACTAGCAGCACCATATCACCAGGTAACATTCTGAGTATGTTGTCTATCAGCACCATATCACCAGGTAACATTCTGAGTATGTTGTCTATCAGCACCATATCACCAGGTAACATTCTGAGTATGTTGTCTATCACTAGCAGCACCATATCACCAGGTAACATTCTGAGTATGTTGTCTATCAGCACCATATCACCAGGTAACATTCTGAGTATGTTGTCTATCACTAGCAGCACCATATCACCAGGTAACATTCTGAGTATGTTGTCTATCAGCACCATATCACCAGGTAACATTCTGAGTATGTTGTCTATCAGCACCATATCACCAGGTAACATTCTGAGTATGTTGTCTATCAGCAGCACCATATCACCAGGTAACATTCTGAGTATGTTGTCTATCAGCACCATATCACCAGGTAACATTCTGAGTATGTTGTCTATCAGCACCATATCACCAGGTAACATTCTGAGTATGTTGTCTATCAGCACCATATCACCAGGTAACATTCTGAGTATGTTGTCTATCAGCACCATATCACCAGGTAACATTCTGAGTATGTTGTCTATCACTAGCAGCACCATATCACCAGGTAACATTCTGAGTATGTTGTCTATCAGCACCATATCACCAGGTAATTCATTCTGAACATTCTGTATGTTGTCTATCACTATCAGCACCATATCACCAGGTAACATTCTGAGTATGTTGTCTATCAGCACCATATCACCAGGTAACATTCTGAGTATGTTGTCTATCAGCACCATATCACCAGGTAACATTCTGAGTATGTTGTCTATCACTATCAGCACCATATCACCAGGTATCATTCTGAGTATGTTGTCTATCAGCACCATATCACCAGGTAACATTCTGAGTATGTTGTCTATCACTAGCAGCACCATATCACCAGGTAACATTCTGAGTATGTTGTCTGTATCACCAGGTAACATTCACTATCAGCACCATATCACCAGGTAACATTCTGAGTATGTTGTCTATCACTAGCAGCACCATATCACCAGGTAACATTCTGAGTATGTTGTCTATCACTAGCACCATATCACCAGGTAACATTCTGAGTATGTTGTCTATCACTATCAGCACCATATCACCAGGTAACATTCTGAGTATGTTGTCTATCACTAGCAGCACCATATCACCAGGTAACATTCTGAGTATGTTGTCTATCAGCACCATATCACAGGTAACATTCTGAGTATGTTGTCTATCAGCACCATATCACCAGGTAACATTCTGAGTATGTTGTCTATCACTAGCAGCACCATATCACCAGGTAACATTCTGAGTATGTTGTCTATCAGCACACATATCACCAGGTAACATTCTGAGTATGTTGTCTATCAGCACCATATCACCAGGTAACATTCTGAGTATGTTGTCTATCAGCACCATATCACCAGGTAATATTCTGAGTATGTTGTCTATCAGCACCATATCACCAGGTAACATTCTGAGTATGTTGTCTATCACTAGCAGCACCATATCACCAGGTAACATTCTGAGTATGTTGTCTATCAGCACCATATCACCAGGTAACATTCTGAGTATGTTGTCTATCACCATATCACCAGCACCATATCACCAGGTAACATTCTGAGTATGTTGTCTATCAGCACCATATCACCAGGTAACATTCTGAGTATGTTGTCTATCAGCACCATATCACCAGGTAACATTCTGAGTATGTTGTCTATCACTAGCAGCACCATATCACCAGGTAACATTCTGAGTATGTTGTCTATCACTAGCAGCACCATATCACCAGGTAACATTCTGAGTATGTTGTCTATCACTAGCAGCACCATATCACCAGGTAACTGATAGAGGAATTTTAAATTCCCTTATGTTTTATTGCCAAAACCAATTAAATTCGCACTCATTTCTAATTCATGATAAGTTGTAAGTTTATCATTTGCATGAATTAGCAAGAGACCAGTCTTAAAAACAAGTTCAGCATTTATTCTTGATGAGTACTCCCAAAATACAAAGAACATTACATTTTAAATCTAAAGAAGACATAAAATGACCATCAGTTACACCCCTCTCCCAGCCTTACAATGGCGTAGTATTCGGTCCTGGAGATAGTTTCACTCCCCTCATAAACTACATTCCAACCTGCCTAAAGGATATACTTCTCTCCACTAATGGAATCCAACCAAAACATTCTTATCTGTTTGAAAAACTATCTTATCCCTGCTTAAAACTTTCCCAGGAGACACAGACACAATTCATTTCTGCTTACATTTTCAGTAACAGTACAATTAAGAACCCATACTTTTCAAATCATAACATAATAGTATTAGCATGAATGGTTCTAATCATTAATGTATACATAATTGATCATCTAAACTATATTTTCCTCTATCAGTAACATTCTGAGTATGTTGTCTATCACTAGCAGCACCATATCACCAGGTAATATTCTGAGTATGATGTCTATCACTAGCAGCACCATATCACCAGGTAATATTCTGAGCATGATGTCTATCATATCACATCCCACAACTGTCCTAGACTGTGCAGCAGGCAGACTGTCCTCTCTCTCCTCCCTGTAGCTGCAGTAGGCAGACTGTCCTCTCTCTCCTCCCTGTAGCTGCAGCAGGCAGACTGTCCTCTCTCTCCTCCCCCTGGCTGCAGACAATGCTGCTAACTAGACACCTAACTAGACAACGATGCTAAGTAGACACCTGACTAGACAACGTTTCTAACTAGACAACGTTGCTAACTAGACAATGCTGCTAGGTAGACATCTGCTAACTAGACACCTAACTATACAAAGCTACTAACTAGACAACACTGCTAACTACAAACTTAACTAGACACCTAACCAGACAACAATGTTATCTATACACCTAACTAGACAACACTGCTAACTAGACACCTAACTAGACAACGCTGCTTACTAGACAATGCTGCTAACTAGACAACGGTGCCAACTAGACACCTACTAACTAGACAACACTGCTAACTAGACACCTAACTAGACACCTAACTAGACAACGTTGCTAACTAGACAACGCTACTAACGAGACAACATTGCTAACTAGACAACGTTGCTAACTAGATACCTAACTAGACAATGTTGCTAACTAGACAACGCTACTAACTATACACCTAACTAGACAACATTGCTAACTAGACAACATTGCTAACTAGACAACGCTGCTAACTAGATACCTAACTAGACAACGTTGCTAACTAGATACCTAACTAGACAATGTTGCTAACTAGACAACGCTACTAACTAGACACCTAACTATACAACATTGCTAACTAGACAATGTTGCTAACTTGACAACGCTGCTAACTAGATACCTAACTAGACAACGTTGCTAACTAGACAACATTGCTAACTAGACAACGTTGCTAACTAGATACCTAACTAGACAACGTTGCTAACTAGACACCTAACTAGACAGCGCTGCTTACTTGCAGGCCTGCTGCAGCCAAGGGGAGGTGAGAGAGGACTGTTCTGTTATTCTGTTGGTCTGCACTGGGTCCTGTTATGCTGTTGGTCTGCACTGGGTTCTGGTATGCTGTTGGTCTGCACTGGGTTCTGTTATGGTATGCTGTTGGTCGGCACTGGGTCCTGTTATGGTATGCTGTTGGTCTGCACTGGGTCCTGGTATGCTGTTGGTCTGCACTGGGTTTGGTATGCTGTTGGTCTGCACTGGGTCCTGTTATGGTATGCTGTTGGTCTGCACTGGGTCCTGTTATGGTATGCTGTTGGTCTGCACTGGGTCCTGGTATGCTGTTGGTCTGCACTGGGTCCTGGTATGCTGTTGGTCTGCACTGGGTTCTGTTATGCTGTTGGTCTGCACTGGGTCCTGTTATGGTATGCTGTTGGTCTGCACTGGGTCCTGTTATGGTATGCTGTTGGTCTGCACTGGGTCCTGTTATGGTATGCTGTTGGTCTGCACTGGGTCCTGGTATGCTGTTGGTCTGCACTGGGTCCTGTTATGCTGTTGGTCTGCACTGGGTTCTGTTATGCTGTTGGTCTGCACTGGGTCCTGTTATGGTATGCTGTTGGTCTGCACTGGGTCCTGTTATGGTATGCTGTTGGTCTGCACTGGGTCCTGTTATGGTATGCTGTTGGTCTGCACTGGGTCCTGGTATGCTGTTGGTCTGCATTGGGTCCTGTTATGCTGTTGGTCTGCACTGGGTTTGGTATGCTGTTGGTCTGCACTGGGTCACTGGTCCTGTTATGCTGTTGGTCTGCACTGGATCCTGGTATGGTATGCTGTTGGTCTGCACTGGGTTCTGTTATGCTGTTGGTCTGCACTGGGTTCTGGTATGGTATGCTGTTGGTCTGCACCGGGTTCTGTTATGCTGTTGGTCTGCACTGGGTCCTGGTATGCTGTTGGTCTGCACTGGGTTCTGGTATGCTGTTGGTCTGCACTGGGTTCTGTTATGCTGTTGGTCTGCACTGGGTTCTGTTATGCTGTTGGTCTGCACTGGGTCCTGTTATGCTGTTGGTCTGCACTGGGTCCTGTTATGCTGTTGGTCTGCACTGGGTCCTGGTATGCTGTTGGTCTGCACTGGGTCCTGTTATGCTGTTGGTCTGCACTGGGTCCTGGTATGCTGTTGGTCTGCACTGGGTTCTGGTATGCTGTTGGTCTGCACTGGGTTCTGGTATGCTGTTGGTCTGCACTGGGTTCTGTTATGCTGTTGGTCTGCACTGGGTTCTGTTATGCTGTTGGTCTGCACTGGGTTCTGTTATGCTGTTGGTCTGCACTGGGTCCTGTTATTCTGTTGGTCTGCACTGGGTCCTGTTATGCTGTTGGTCTGCACTGGGTTCTGGTATGCTGTTGGTCTGCACTGGGTTCTGGTATGCTGTTGGTCTGCACTGGGTCCTGTTATGGTATGCTGTTGGTCTGCACTGGGTCCTGTTATGCTGTTGGTCTGCACTGGGTCCTGTTATTCTGTTGGTCTGCACTGGGTTCTGGTATGCTGTTGGTCTGCACTGGGTCCTGTTATGGTATGCTGTTGGTCTGCACTGGGTCCTGTTATGGTATGCTGTTGGTCTGCATTGGGTCCTGGTATGCTGTTGGTCTGCACTGGGTTTGGTATGCTGTTGGTCTGCACTGGGTCCTGTTATGCTGTTGGTCTGCACTGGGTCCTGGTATGCTGTTGGTCTGCACTGGGTCCTGTTATGGTATGCTGTTGGTCTGCACTGGGTCCTGGTATGCTGTTGGTCTGCACTGGGTTCTGGTATGCTGTTGGTCTGCACTGGGTCCTGGTATGGTATGCTGTTGGTCTGCACTGGGTCCTGTTATGCTGTTGGTCTGCACTGGGTCCTGTTATGGTATGCTGTTGGTCTGCACTGGGTCCTGTTATGCTGTTGGTCTGCACTGGGTCCTGGTATGGTATGCTGTTGGTCTGCACTGGGTCCTGTTATGGTATTCTGTTGGTCTGCACTGGGTCCTGGTATGGTATGCTGTTGGTCTGCACTGGGTTCTGTTATGCTGTTGGTCTGCACTGGGTTCTGGTATGCTGTTGGTCTGCACTGGGTTCTGTTATGCTGTTGGTCTGCACTGGGTTCTGGTATGCTGTTGGTCTGCACTGGGTTCTGTTATGGTATGCTGTTGGTCTGCACTGGGTCCTGTTATGGTATGCTGTTGGTCTGCACTGGGTCCTGTTATGCTGTTGGTCTGCACTGGGTTCTGTTATGCTGTTGGTCTGCACTGGGTTCTGTTATGCTGTTGGTCTGCACTGGGTTCTGTTATGCTGTTGGTCTGCACTGGGTTCTGGTATGCTGTTGGTCTGCACTGGGTTCTGTTATGCTGTTGGTCTGCACTGGGTTCTGGTATGCTGTTGGTCTGCACTGGGTTCTGGTATGCTGTTGGTCTGCACTGGGTCCTGTTATGGTATGCTGTTGGTCTGCACTGGGTCCTGTTATGCTGTTGGTCTGCATTGGGTCCTGGTATGCTGTTGGCCTGCACTGGGTTCTGGTATGCTGTTGGTCTGCACTGGGTCCTGTTATGCTGTTGGTCTGCACTGGGTTCTGGTATGCTGTTGGTCTGCACTGGGTCCTGTTATGGTATGCTGTTGGTCTGCACTGGGTTCTGGTATGCTGTTGGTCTGCACTGGGTCCTGTTATGGTATGCTGTTGGTCTGCACTGGGTCCTGTTATGGTATGCTGTTGGTCTGCACTGGGTCCTGGTATGCTGTTGGTCTGCACTGGGTCCTGTTATGCTGTTGGTCTGCACTGGGTCCTGGTATGCTGTTGGTCTGCACTGGGTCCTGTTATGGTATGCTGTTGGTCTGCACTGGGTCCTGTTATGGTATTCTGTTGGTCTGCACTGGGTCCTGGTATGCTGTTGGTCTGCACTGGGTCCTGTTATGCTGTTGGTCTGCACTGGGTCCTGGTATTCTGTTGGTCTGCACTGGGTCCTGGTATGCTGTTGGTCTGCACTGGGTCCTGTTATGCTGTTGGTCTGCACTGGGTTCTGTTATGCTGTTGGTCTGCACTGGGTCCTGGTATGCTGTTGGTCTGCATTGGGTCCTGTTATGGTATGCTGTTGGTCTGCACTGGGTTCTGGTATGCTGTTGGTCTGCACTGGGTCCTGGTATGCTGTTGGTCTGCACTGGGTCCTGTTATGCTGTTGGTCTGCACTGGGTCCTGGTATGCTGTTGGTCTGCACTGGGTCCTGTTATGGTATGCTGTTGGTCTGCACTGGGTCCTGTTATGGTATGCTGTTGGTCTGCACTGGGTCCTGGTATGGTATGCTGTTGGTCTGCACTGGGTCCTGTTATGGTATGCTGTTGGTCTGCACTGGGTCCTGTTATGGTATGCTGTTGGTCTGCACTGGGTCCTGTTATGCTGTTGGTCTGCACTGGGTCCTGTTATGGTATGCTGTTGGTCTGCACTGGGTCCTGGTATGCTGTTGGTCTGCACTGGGTCCTGTTATGCTGTTGGTCTGCACTGGGTTCTGTTATGCTGTTGGTCTGCACTGGGTTCTGTTATGCTGTTGGTCTGCACTGGGTTCTGTTATGCTGTTGGTCTGCACTGGGTTCTGTTATGCTGTTGGTCTGCACTGGGTCCTGGTATGCTGTTGGTCTGCACTGGGTTCTGTTATGCTGTTGGTCTGCACTGGGTTCTGGTATGCTGTTGGTCTGCACTGGGTTCTGTTATGCTGTTGGTCTGCACTGGGTTCTGGTATGCTGTTGGTCTGCACTGGGTTCTGTTATGCTGTTGGTCTGCACTGGGTTCTGGTATGCTGTTGGTCTGCACTGGGTTCTGTTATGCTGTTGGTCTGCACTGGGTTCTGTTATGCTGTTGGTCTGCACTGGGTTCTGGTATGCTGTTGGTCTGCACTGGGTTCTGTTATGCTGTTGGTCTGCACTGGGTTCTGGTATGCTGTTGGTCTGCACTGGGTTCTGGTATGCTGTTGGTCTGCACTGGGTCCTGTTATGGTATGCTGTTGGTCTGCACTGGGTCCTGTTATGCTGTTGGTCTGCATTGGGTCCTGGTATGCTGTTGGTCTGCACTGGGTTTGGTATGCTGTTGGTCTGCACTGGGTCCTGTTATGCTGTTGGTCTGCACTGGGTTCTGGTATGCTGTTGGTCTGCACTGGGTCCTGTTATGGTATGCTGTTGGTCTGCACTGGGTCCTGTTATGGTATGCTGTTGGTCTGCACTGGGTCCTGTTATGGTATGCTGTTGGTCTGCACTGGGTCCTGGTATGCTGTTGGTCTGCACTGGGTCCTGTTATGCTGTTGGTCTGCACTGGGTCCTGGTATGCTGTTGGTCTGCACTGGGTCCTGTTATGGTATGCTGTTGGTCTGCACTGGGTCCTGTTATGGTATGCTGTTGGTCTGCACTGGGTCCTGGTATGCTGTTGGTCTGCACTGGGTCCTGTTATGCTGTTGGTCTGCACTGGGTCCTGTTATGGTATTCTGTTGGTCTGCACTGGGTCCTGGTATGCTGTTGGTCTGCACTGGGTCCTGTTATGCTGTTGGTCTGCACTGGGTTATGGTATGCTGTTGGTCTGCACTGGGTTCTGGTATGCTGTTGGTCTGCACTGGGTCCTGTTATGGTATGCTGTTGGTCTGCACTGGGTCCTGGTATGCTGTTGGTCTGCACTGGGTCCTGGTATGCTGTTGGTCTGCACTGGGTCCTGGTATGCTGTTGGTCTGCACTGGGTCCTGTTATGCTGTTGGTCTGCACTGGGTCCTGGTATGCTGTTGGTCTGCACTGGGTCCTGTTATGGTATGCTGTTGGTCTGCACTGGGTCCTGTTATGGTATTCTGTTGGTCTGCACTGGGTCCTGTTATGCTGTTGGTCTGCACTGGGTCCTGTTATGGTATGCTGTTGGTCTGCACTGGGTCCTGTTATGGTATGCTGTTGGTCTGCACTGGGTCCTGTTATGGTATTCTGTTGGTCTGCACTGGGTCCTGGTATGCTGTTGGTCTGCACTGGGTTCTGGTATGCTGTTGGTCTGCACTGGGTCCTGTTATGCTGTTGGTCTGCACTGGGTCCTGGTATGCTGTTGGTCTGCACTGGGTCCTGTTATGCTGTTGGTCTGCACTGGGTTCTGGTATGCTGTTGGTCTGCACTGGGTCCTGGTATGGTATGCTGTTGGTCTGCACTGGGTCCTGTTATGGTATGCTGTTGGTCTGCACTGGGTCCTGTTATGCTGTTGGTCTGCACTGGGTTCTGGTATGCTGTTGGTCTGCATTGGGTCCTGTTATGCTGTTGGTCTGCACTGGGTCCTGTTATGCTGTTGGTCTGCACTGGGTCCTGTTATGGTATGCTGTTGGTCTGCACTGGGTCCTGGTATGCTGTTGGTCTGCACTGGGTCCTGTTATTCATTTCTAATAGATTTAATTTAGATCATTAACAATTGTCAGGGCTTTTTCTTGGAAAAACACGTCTTTCAATGGCAGAAAACGTTTCATTTGCTTCAGCTTTTGGGTTTAGGGTTGTTGTTCAAAAAGCTGTCTTCTGCTTCTCAGAAGGCCTTGTGAAACAGCAGAGAACATGAGATGGCCTGATAACAGCATTTACAGAGAGAACATGAGACAGCCTAATAACGTCTCCGTCACCCTCGACGATGACATCATCCAAGGGTACAATAACAGAGTAGTGTTCCTCACAATATGCCTCCCGAATGACAACCTATTCCCTATGTAGTGCACTAGATTTGACCAGTGCAGATGGCACCCTATTCCCACTATGTAGGGAATAGGGTGCCATGT
Source organism: Oncorhynchus keta (assembly GCF_023373465.1). Classification (NCBI taxonomy): domain Eukaryota; kingdom Metazoa; phylum Chordata; class Actinopteri; order Salmoniformes; family Salmonidae; genus Oncorhynchus; species Oncorhynchus keta. Next base: position 68,198 of record NW_026286334.1, on the reverse strand, counting down.
GGGACATATCCTCCGACGGCAGGAAGTGTCCAGTCCCACTCTCCTATAGAGCTCTGTATTGAGACCGACAGGACAATGATTGGACAACACAGCAGCCTGTAGTAGTGAAAGGTAAGGATTTTAAACAGCCCTGAAGACTCATCAGGTTGGAGAGATATCGTCATGGTGATCAGACTTCATCAATAGGGCCGTGGGTTCTTCTGACGTGAGCTGAACACGACCGGCTTGTCTTGTTTTGTTTTCATATGGTGCTTCCTTTCCCTTTGATAGATCTAAGACATGGTGGATACGGATCAGCTTTGATAGATCTAAGACATGGTGGATACGGATCAGCTTTGATAGATCTAAGACATGGTGGATACGGATCAGCTTTGATAGATCTAAGACATGGTGGATACGGATCAGCTTTGATAGATGGTGGATACGGATATAGATGGTGGACATGGTGGATATGGATCAGCTTTGATAGATCTAAGACATGGTGGATACGGATCAGCTTTGATAGATCTAAGACATGGTGGATATGGATCAGCTTTGATAGATCTAAGACATGGTGGATACGGATCAGCTTTGATAGATCTAAGACATGGTGGATACGGATCAGCTTTGATAGATCTAAGACATGGTGGATACGGATCAGCTTTGATAGATCTAAGACATGGTGGATATGGATCAGCTTTGATAGATCTAAGACATGGTGGATACGGATCAGCTTTGATAGATTAGAACATGGTGGATATGGATCAGCTTTGATAGATCTAAGACATGGTGGATACGGATCAGCTTTGATAGATCTAAGACATGGTGGATATGGATCAGCTTTGATAGATCTAAGACATGGTGGATACGGATCAGCTTTGATAGATCTAAGACATGGTGGATACGGATCAGCTTTGATAGATCTAAGACATGGTGGATACGGATCAGCTTTGATAGATCTAAGACATGGTGGATACGGATCAGCTTTGATAGATTAGAACATGGTGGATACGGATCAGCTTTGATAGATTAGAACATGGTGGATATGGATCAGCTTTGATAGATCTAAGACATGGTGGATACGGATCAGCTTTGATAGATCTAAGACATGGTGGATACGGATCAGCTTTGATAGATCTAAGACATGGTGGATACGGATCAGCTTTGATAGATCTAAGACATGGTGGATACGGATCAGCTTTGATAGATCTAAGACATGGTGGATACGGATCAGCTTTGATAGATCTAAGACATGGTGGATACGGATCAGCTTTGATAGATTAGGACATGGTGGATACGGATCAGCTTTGATAGATCTAAGACATGATGGATACGGATCAGCTTTGATAGATCTAAGACATGGTGGATACGGATCAGCTTTGATAGATCTAAGACATGGTGGATACGGATCAGCTTTGATAGATCTATAACATGGTGGATACGGATCAGCTTTGATAGATCTAAGACATGGTGGATATGGATCAGCTTTGATAGATCTAAGACATGATGGATACGGATCAGCTTTGATAGATCTAGAACATGGTGGATATGGATCAGCTTTGATAGATTAAGACATGGTGGATACGGATCAGCTTTGATAGATTAGGACATGGTGGATACGGATCAGCTTTGATAGATCTAAGACATGATGGATACGGATCAGCTTTGATAGATCTAAGACATGGTGGATATGGATCAGCTTTGATAGATCTAAGACATGGTGGATACGGATCAGCTTTGATAGATCTAAGACATGGTGGATACGGATCAGCTTTGATAGATCTAAGACATGGTGGATACGGATCAGCTTTGATAGATCTAAGACATGGTGGATACGGATCAGCTTTGATAGATCTAAGACATGGTGGATATGGATCAGCTTTGATAGATCTAAGACATGGTGGATACGGATCAGCTTTGATAGATTAGAACATGGTGGATATGGATCAGCTTTGATAGATCTAAGACATGGTGGATACGGATCAGCTTTGATAGATCTAAGACATGGTGGATATGGATCAGCTTTGATAGATCTAAGACATGGTGGATACGGATCAGCTTTGATAGATCTAAGACATGGTGGATACGGATCAGCTTTGATAGATCTAAGACATGGTGGATACGGATCAGCTTTGATAGATCTAAGACATGGTGGATACGGATCAGCTTTGATAGATTAGGACATGGTGGATACGGATCAGCTTTGATAGATTAGAACATGGTGGATACGGATCAGCTTTGATAGATCTAAGACATGGTGGATACGGATCAGCTTTGATAGATCTAAGACATGGTGGATACGGATCAGCTTTGATAGATCTAAGACATGGTGGATACGGATCAGCTTTGATAGATCTAAGACATGGTGGATACGGATCAGCTTTGATAGATCTAAGACATGGTGGATACGGATCAGCTTTGATAGATCTAAGACATGGTGGATACGGATCAGCTTTGATAGATTAGGACATGGTGGATACGGATCAGCTTTGATAGATCTAAGACATGGTGGATACGGATCAGCTTTGATAGATCTAAGACATGGTGGATACGGATCAGCTTTGATAGATCTAAGACATGGTGGATACGGATCAGCTTTGATAGATTAGAACATGGTGGATACGGATCAGCTTTGATAGATCTAAGACATGGTGGATATGGATCAGCTTTGATAGATTAGGACATGGTGGATACGGATCAGCTTTGATAGATCTAAGACATGGTGGATACGGATCAGCTTTGATAGATCTAAGACATGGTGGATACGGATCAGCTTTGATAGATCTAAGACATGGTGGATACGGATCAGCTTTGATAGATTAGAACATGGTGGATATGGATCAGCTTTGATAGATCTAAGACATGGTGGATACGGATCAGCTTTGATAGATTAGGACATGGTGGATACGGATCAGCTTTGATAGATCTAAGACATGGTGGATACGGATCAGCTTTGATAGATCTAAGACATGGTGGATACGGATCAGCTTTGATAGATTAGGACATGGTGGATACGGATCAGCTTTGATAGATCTAAGACATGGTGGATACGGATCAGCTTTGATAGATCTAAGACATGGTGGATACGGATCAGCTTTGATAGATTAAGACATGGTGGATACGGATCAGCTTTGATAGATCTAAGACATGGTGGATACGGATCAGCTTTGATAGATCTAAGACATGGTGGATATGGATCAGCTTTGATAGATCTAAGACATGGTGGATACGGATCAGCTTTGATAGATTAGAACATGGTGGATACGGATCAGCTTTGATAGATCTAAGACATGGTGGATACGGATCAGCTTTGATAGATTAGGACATGGTGGATACGGATCAGCTTTGATAGATCTAAGACATGGTGGATACGGATCAGCTTTGATAGATCTAAGACATGGTGGATACGGATCAGCTTTGATAGATCTAAGACATGGTGGATACGGATCAGCTTTGATAGATCTAAGACATGATGGATACGGATCAGCTTTGATAGATCTAAGACATGGTGGATACGGATCAGCTTTGATAGATTATAGATCTAAGAATGGTGGATACGGATCATGGTGGATACGGATCAGCTTTGATAGATTAGGACATGGTGGATACGGATCAGCTTTGATAGATCTAAGACATGGTGGATACGGATCAGCTTTGATAGATTAGAACATGGTGGATACGGATCAGCTTTGATAGATTAGGACATGGTGGATACGGATCAGCTTTGATAGATCTAAGACATGGTGGATACGGATCAGCTTTGATAGATTAGAACATGGTGGATACGGATCAGCTTTGATAGATCTAAGACATGGTGGATACGGATCAGCTTTGATAGATCTAAGACATGGTGGATACGGATCAGCTTTGATAGATCTAAGACATGGTGGATATGGATCAGCTTTGATAGATCTAAGACATGGTGGATACGGATCAGCTTTTATAGATTAGAACATGGTGGATACGGATCAGCTTTGATAGATCTAAGACATGGTGGATACGGATCAGCTTTGATAGATCTAAGACATGGTGGATACGGATCAGCTTTGATAGATCTAAGACATGGTGGATACGGATCAGCTTTGATAGATCTAAGACATGGTGGATACGGATCAGCTTTGATAGATCTAAGACATGGTGGATACGGATCAACTTTGATAGATCTAAGACATGGTGGATACGGATCAACTTTGATAGATTAGGACATGGTGGATACGGATCAGCTTTGAGAGTGATTAGCAGTTGTTGTTGATGCAGGTGTAGCAAAATGCATGTGCTTCTAGCTCCGACAGTGCAGCAATATCTAACAAGTAATATCTAACAAATTACACAACATATACCTAATACACACAAATCTAGGTAAGGAATGAATTAAGAATATGGACGAGCTATGTCAGAGCGGAATGAACTAAGATACGGCAGAATAGTATGGAATACAGTATACACAGATGAGTTATCCCATTCCTTAAATTGCTGTTACCCTAGTTATTATCCTGTTTACTATAGTCAACATTATAGGCTGATACCCTAGTTATTATCCTGTTTACTGTAATATCACAACATTATATGCTGTTGATACCCTAGTTATTATCCTGTTTACTGTAGTCAACATTATAGACTGTTGATACCCTAGTTATTATCCTGTTTACTGTAGTCAACATTATAGGTTGATACCCTAGTTATTATCCTGTTTACTGTAGTCAACATTATAGACTGTTGATACCCTAGTTATTATCCTGTTTACTGTAGTCAACATTATAGGCTGATACCCTAGTTATTATCCTGTTTACTGTAATATCACAACATTATAGACTGTTGATACCCTAGTTATTATCCTGTTTACTGTAGTCAACATTATAGACTGTTGATACCCTAGTTATTATCCTGTTTACTGTAGTCAACATTATAGACTGTTGATACCCTAGTTATTATCCTGTTTACTGTAGTCAACATTATAGGCTGATACCCTAGTTATTATCCTGTTTACTGTAGTCAACATTATAGACTGATACCCTAGTTATTATCCTGTTTACTGTAGTCAACATTATAGACTGTTGATACCCTAGTTATTATCCTGTTTACTGTAGTCAACATTATAGACTGTTGATACCCTAGTTATTATCCTGTTTACTGTAGTCAACATTATAGACTGATACCCTAGTTATTATCCTGTTTACTGTAATATCACAACATTATAGGCTGATACCCTAGTTATTATCCTGTTTACTGTAGTCAACATTATAGACTGTACCCTGATACCTGTTTACTGTAGTCAACATAGTTATTATCCTGTTTACTGTAGTCAACATTATAGACTGATACCCTAGTTATTATCCTGTTTACTGTAGTCAACATTATAGACTGTTGATACCCTAGTTATTATCCTGTTTACTGTAGTCAACATTATAGGCTGATACCCTAGTTATTATCCTGTTTACTGTAGTCAACATTATAGGTTGATACCCTAGTTATTATCCTGTTTACTGTAGTCAACATTATAGACTGATACCCTAGTTATTATCCTGTTTACTGTAGTCAACATTATAGACTGTTGATACCCTAGTTATTATCCTGTTTACTGTAATATCACAACATTATAGGCTGTTGATACCCTAGTTATTATCCTGTTTACTGTAGTCAACATTATAGACTGTTGATACCCTAGTTATTATCCTGTTTACTGTAATATCACAACATTATAGACTGATACCCTAGTTATTATCCTGTTTACTGTAGTCAACATTATAGGCTGATACCCTAGTTATTATCCTGTTTACTGTAATATCACAACATTATAGACTGAAACCCTAGTTATTATCCTGTTTACTGTAGTCAACATTATAGGCTGATACCCTAGTTATTATCCTGTTTACTGTAGTCAACATTATAGACTGTTGATACCCTAGTTATTATCCTGTTTACTGTAATATCACAACATTATATGCTGTTGATACCCTAGTTATTATCCTGTTTACTGTAGTCAACATTATAGGCTGTTGATACCCTAGTTATTATCCTGTTTACTGTAATATCACAACATTATAGACTGTTGATACCCTAGTTATTATCCTGTTTACTGTAGTCAACATTATAGGCTGATACCCTAGTTATTATCCTGTTTACTGTAGTCAACATTATAGACTGTTGTTACCCTAGTTATTATCCTGTTTACTGTAGTCAACATTATAGGCTGTTGATACCCTAGTTATTATCCTGTTTACTGTAATATCACAACATTATAGACTGATACCCTAGTTATTATCCTGTTTACTGTAGTCAACATTATAGGCTGATACCCTAGTTATTATCCTGTTTACTGTAGTCAACATTATAGGCTGTTGATACCCTAGTTATTATCCTGTTTACTGTAATATCACAACATTATAGACTGTTGATACCCTAGTTATTATCCTGTTTACTGTAGTCAACATTATAGGCTGATACCCTAGTTATTATCCTGTTTACTGTAGTCAACATTATAGACTGTTGATACCCTAGTTATTATCCTGTTTACTGTAGTCAACATTATAGGCTGATAAGTTATTATCCTGTTTACTAGTTATTATCCTGTTTACTGTAGTCAACATTATAGACTGTTGATACCCTAGTTATTATCCTGTTTACTGTAGTCAACATTATAGACTGATACCCTAGTTATTATCCTGTTTACTGTAGTCAACATTATAGGCTGATACCCTAGTTATTATCCTGTTTACTGTAGTCAACATTATAGACTGATACCCTAGTTATTATCCTGTTTACTGTAGTCAACATTATAGACTGTTGATACCCTAGTTATTATCCTGTTTACTGTAGTCAACATTATAGACTGTTGATACCCTAGTTATTATCCTGTTTACTGTAGTCAACATTATAGACTGATACCCTAGTTATTATCCTGTTTACTGTAGTCAACATTATAGGCTGATACCCTAGTTATTATCCTGTTTACTGTAGTCAACATTATAGACTGATACCCTAGTTATTATCCTGTTTACTGTAGTCAACATTATAGACTGATACCCTAGTTATTATCCTGTTTACTGTAGTCAACATTATAGACTGTACCCTGTTATTATCCTGTTTACTGTAGTCAATTATCCTAGTTATTATCCTGTTTACTGTCAACATTATAGGCTGATACCCTAGTTATTATCCTGTTTACTGTAGTCAACATTATAGACTGATACCCTAGTTATTATCCTGTTTACTGTAGTCAACATTATAGACTGATACCCTAGTTATTATCCTGTTTACTGTAGTCAACATTATAGGCTGATACCCTAGTTATTATCCTGTTTACTGTAGTCAACATTATAGGCTGTACCCTAGATACCTGTTTACTAGTTATTATCCTGTTTACTGTAGTCAACATTATAGGCTGATACCCTAGTTATTATCCTGTTTACTGTAGTCAACATTATAGACTGTTGATACCCTAGTTATTATCCTGTTTACTGTAGTCAACATTATAGGCTGATACCCTAGTTATTATCCTGTTTACTGTAGTCAACATTATAGGCTGATACCCTAGTTATTATCCTGTTTACTGTAGTCAACATTATAGACTGTTGATACCCTAGTTATTATCCTGTTTACTGTAGTCAACATTATAGACTGATACCCTAGTTATTATCCTGTTTACTGTAGTCAACATTATAGGCTGATACCCTAGTTATTATCCTGTTTACTGTAATATCACAACATTATAGGCTGATACCCTAGTTATTATCCTGTTTACTGTAGTCAACATTATAGGCTGATACCCTAGTTATTATCCTGTTTACTGTAGTCAACATTATAGGCTGATACCCTAGTTATTATCCTGTTTACTGTAGTCAACATTATAGGCTGATACCCTAGTTATTATCCTGTTTACTGTAATATCACAACATTATAGGCTGTTGATACCCTAGTTATTATCCTGTTTACTGTAGTCAACATTATAGGCTGATACCCTAGTTATTATCAACTTATAGTTTACTGTAGTCAACATTATAGACTGATACCCTAGTTATTATCCTGTTTACTGTAGTCAACATTATAGACTGATACCTGTTTACTAGTTATTATCCTGTTTACTGTAGTCAACATTATAGGCTGATACCCTAGTTATTATCCTGTTTACTGTAGTCAACATTATAGGCTGATACCCTAGTTATTATCCTGTTTACTGTAGTCAACATTATAGGCTGATACCCTAGTTATTATCCTGTTTACTGTAGTCAACATTATAGACTGTTGATACCCTAGTTATTATCCTGTTTACTGTAGTCAACATTATAGACTGTTGATACCCTAGTTATTATCCTGTTTACTGTAGTCAACATTATAGACTGATACCCTAGTTATTATCCTGTTTACTGTAGTCAACATTATAGACTGATACCCTAGTTATTATCCTGTTTACTGTAATATCACAACATTATAGGCTGTTGATACCCTAGTTATTATCCTGTTTACTGTAGTCAACATTATAGACTGATACCCTAGTTATTATCCTGTTTACTGTAGTCAACATTATAGACTGATACCCTAGTTATTATCCTGTTTACTGTAATATCACAACATTATAGACTGTTGATACCCTAGTTATTATCCTGTTTACTGTAGTCAACATTATAGGCTGATACCCTAGTTATTATCCTGTTTACTGTAATATCACAACATTATAGGCTGATACCCTAGTTATTATCCTGTTTACTGTAGTCAACATTATAGACTGATACCCTAGTTATTATCCTGTTTACTGTAGTCAACATTATAGACTGATACCCTAGTTATTATCCTGTTTACTGTAGTCAACATTATAGGCTGATACCCTAGTTATTATCCTGTTTACTGTAATATCACTGATGGCCATAGTTATTTAGACTGTACAGTGGCCATAATGTCCTTTAACTAAATGAATGCCTAGTTATTATCCTGTTTACTGTAGTCAACATTATAGACTGATACCTAGTTATTATCCTGTTTACTGTAGTCAACATTATAATGCTGATAATGCCCTTTAACTTATCCTGTTTACTGTAATATCACAACATTATAGAATGTTGATACCACAGTTATTATCCTGTTTACTGTAATCAATGCATTATAGACTGATACCCTAGTTATTATCCTGTTTACTGTAATATCCAACATTAATGAATGCCTTGATGCCACAGTGGCCATAATGCCCTTTAACTAAATGAATGCCTTGCTGCCACAGTGGCCATAATGCCCTTTAACTAAATGAATGCCTTGCTGCCACAGTGGCCATAATGCCCTTTAACTAAATGAATGCCTTGCTGCCACAGTGGCCATAATGCCCTTTAACTAAATGAATGCCTTGCTGCCACAGTGGCCATAATGCCCTTTAACTAAATGAATGCCTTGCTGCCACAGTGGCCATAATGTCCTTTAACTAAATGAATGCCTTGCTGCCACAGTGGCCATTGTGCCCTTGGGCTGTATGTAATAATTCTAAGGCTTGGCCGTGGCCATACTCCCCATAGCCTTGCTCTGAAGCACCACTCACACGCACGGCTCTCTCAGATATCTCAGTTCTTATTCACCGTCACGTGATCAGGTCCTTCTCACAGCCGTTCCGTACAGCTATTAACTACTGAAGTCGGCATTTGGGGCATCTGTTCATTTATTTCACGTTTATTTAACCTTTAATAACTAGGCAAGTCGGTTAAGGCCTTAGGCCTACAGTGGGGCAAACAAGTATTTAGTCAGCCACCAATTGTGCATGTTCTCCCACTTAAAAAGATGAGAGAGGCCTGTAATTTTCATCATAGGTACACTTCAACAGACAAAATGAGAGAAAAAAAATCCAGAAAATCACATTGTAGGATTTTTTATGAATTTATTTGCAAATTATGGTGGAAAATTAGTATTTGGTCAATAACAAAAGTTATTTTAATACTTTGTTATATACCCTTTGTTGGCAATGACAGAGGTCAAACGTTTTCTGTAAGTCTTCACAAGGTTTTCACACACTGTTGCTGGTATTTTGGCCCATTCCTCCATGCAGATCTCCTCTAGAGCGGTGATGTTTTGGGGCTGTTGCTGGGCAACACAGACTTTCAACTCCCTCCAAAGATGTTCTATGGGGTTGAGATCTGGAGACTGGCTAGGCCACTCCAGGGCCTTGAAATGCTTCTTACGAAGCCACTCCTTCGTTGCCTGGGCGGTGTGTTTGGGATCATTGTCATGCTGAAAGACCCAGCCACGTTTCATCTTCAATGCCCTTGTTGATGGAAGGAGGTTTTCACTCAAAATCTCACGATACATGGCCCCTTTCATTCTTTCCTTTCCTGGTCCCTTTGCAGAAAAACAGCCCCAAAGCATGATGTTTCCACCCCCATGCTTCACAGTAGGTATGGTGTTCTTTGAATGCAACTCAGCATTCTTTGTCCTCCAAACACGACGAGTTGAGTTTTTACCAAAACGTTATATTTTGGTTTCATCTGACCATATGACATTCTCCCAATCTTCTTCTGGATCATCCAAATGCTCTCTAGCAAACTTCAGACGGGCCTGGACATGTACTGGCTTAAGCAGGGGGACACGTCTGGCACTGCAGGATTTGAGTCCCTGGCGGCGTAGTGTGTTACTGATGGTAAGCTTTGTTACTTTGGTCCCAGCTCTGCAGGTCATTCACTAGGTACCCCGTGTGGTTCTGGAATTTTTGCTCACCGTTCTTGTGTTCATTTTGACCCCATGGGGTGAGATCTTGCGTGGAGCCCCAGATCGAGGGAGATTATCAGTGGTCTTGTATGTCTTCCATTTCCTAATAATTGCTCCCACAGTTGATTTCTTCAAACCAAGCTGCTTACCTATTGCAGATTCAGTCTTCCCAGCCTGGTGCAGGTCTACAATTTGTTTCTGGTGTCCTTTGACAGCTCTTTGGTCTTGGACATAGTGGAGTTTGGAGTGTGATTGTTTGAGGTTGTGGACATGTGTCTTTTATACTGATAACAAGTTCAAACATTAATACAGGTAACGAATGGAGGACAGAGGAGCCTCTTAAAGAAGAAGTTACAGGTCTGTGAGAGCCTTGTTTGTAGGTGACCAAATATTTATTTTCCACAATAATTTGCAAATATATTAATTAAAAATCCTACAATGTGATTTTCTGGATTTTTTTTCTCATTTTGTCTGTCATAGTTGAAGTGTACCTATGATGAAAATTACAGGCCTCTCTCATCTTTTTAAGTGGGAGAACTTGCACAATTGGTGGCTGACGAAATACTTTTTTTGTCCCACTGTATATATCACGATGTCAAGGCCTATATATCACGATGTCAAGGCCTATATATCACGATGTCAAGGCCTATATATCACGATGTCAAGGCCTATATATCACGATGTCAAGGCCTATATATCACGATGTCAAGGCCTATATATCGCGATGTCAAGGCCTATATATCGCGATGGCAAGGCCTAAATATGTCAAGGCCTATATATCGCGATGTCAAGGCCTATATATCGCGATGTCAAGGCCTATATATCGCGATGTCAAGGCCTATATATCACGATGTCAAGGCCTATATATCACGATGTCAAGGCCTATATATCACGATGTCAAGGCCTATATATCACGATGTCAAGGCCTATATATCACGATGTCAAGGCCTATATATCACGATGTCAAGGCCTATATATCACGATGTCAAGGCCTATATATCACGATGTCAAGGCCTATATATCGCGATATCAAGGCCTATATATCGCGATGTCAAGGCCTATATATCGCGATGTCAAGGCCTATATATCACGATGTCAAGGCCTATATATCACGATGTCAAGGCAAACAACACAATTATCACAACACAGGTTGTAAAATGAAATGTTTTGGGGGTGGGGGGGGGCTTGGCTTCCCCACATATGCACATACACTACATACACACACACACACATAACAAACACACACATACACACACACACAACAAACACACACATACACACACACACACACTAACACACTCATCATGTGTTCAATTAAATTTAATGTAATTTCTTTAATGTTTTTGTTCTCTTTCCACAGGTGGGTGTCATCTCCAGAATCATCTCCAAGGCCTATATATCCAGAATCATCTCCTGTCAAGAATCATCAGAAGATGTCATCTCCTGTCCAGAATCATCTCCCTCTCACATGTCAAGGCCTATAGATCTGTCAAGGCCTCCAGAATCATCTCAAGGCCTCTCCAGAGTCATCTCAAGGCTCTCCAGAATCATCTCCTCTCCAGAATCAAATCTCCTCTCCAGATATCTATCTCCTCTCCAGAATCATCTCCTCTCCACACACTCATCTCACTCATCAGAATCAAATCTAATGTCTTTCCTTTAATCATCTTGTTCTCCAGAATCATCTCCAGAATCATCTCCAGAATCATCTCCTCTCCAGAATCATCTCCTCTCCAGAATCATCTCCTCTCCAGAGTCATCTCCTCTCCAGAATCATCTCCTCTCCAGAATCATCTCCTCTCCAGAATCATCTCCTCTCCAGAATCATCTCCTCTCCAGAATCATCTCCTCTCCAGAATCATCTCCTCTCCAGAATCATCTCCTCTCCAGAATCATCTCCTCTCCAGAATCATCTCCTCTCCAGAATCATCTCCTCTCCAGAGTCATCTCCTCTCCAGAATCATCTCCTCTCTAGAATCATCTCCTCTCCAGAATCATCTCCTCTCCAGAATCATCTCCTCTCCAGAATCATCTCCTCTCCAGAATCATCTCCTCTCCAGAATCATCTCCTCTCCAGAATCATCTCCTCTCCAGAATCATCTCCTCTCCAGAATCATCTCCTCTCCAGAGTCATCTCCTCTCCAGAATCATCTCCTCTCTTTTAGAATCATCTCCTCTCCAGAATCATCTCCTCTCCAGAGTCATCTCCTCTCCAGAATCATCTCCTCTCCAGAATCATCTCCTCTCCAGAATCATCTCCTCTCCAGAATCATCTCCTCTCCAGAATCATCTCCTCTCCAGAATCATCTCCTCTCCAGAATCATCTCCTCTCCAGAATCATCTCCTCTCCAGAATCATCTCCTCTCCAGAATCATCTCCTCTCCAGAATCATCTCCTCTCCAGAATCATCTCCTCTCCAGAATCATCTCCTCTCCAGAGTCATCTCCTCTCCAGAGTCATCTCCTCTCCAGAATCATCTCCTCTCCAGAATCATCTCCTCTCCAGAATCATCTCCTCTCCAGAATCATCTCCTCTCCAGAATCATCTCCTCTCCAGAGTCATCTCCTCTCCAGAATCATCTCCTCTCCAGAATCATCTCCTCTCCAGAATCATCTCCTCTCCAGAATCATCTCCTCTCCAGAGTCATCTCCTCTCCAGAATCATCTCCTCTCTACAGTACCTGGTCTACTAACGTGATCCATCACAATTACCACCCATCAGGTCCATGCAGAGTGCCATCATACTGCTGAGGAGACAGTACAACCAACTGTCTGAACCAAAGATGAAACATTTCAGCTAACTGTCTGAACCAAAGCTGAAACATTTCAGCTATCTGTCTGAACCAAAACTCTGACAGTCCTGCTCTGCCTCTGTTCTGATCTATTCTAAAACATCCTTTTCTGATCTGACCTGGATGTTACTCTGAAACACCCTGTTCTGATCTGAACGTTACTCTGAAACACCCTGTTCTGATCTGGACGTTACTCTGAAACACCCTGTTCTGATCTGAACGTTACTCTGAAACACCCTGTTCTGTTCTGTTCTGATCTGGATGTTACTCTGAAACACCCTGTTCTGATCTGAACGTTACTCTGAAACACCCTGTTCTGTTCTGATCTGGATGTTACTCTGAAACACCCTGTTCTGATCTGGACGTTACTCTGAAACACCCTGTTCTGATCTGGACGTTACTCTGAAACACCCTGTTCTGATCTGGACGTTAATCTGAAACACCCTATTCTGATCTGGACGTTACTCTGAAACACCCTGTCTGATCTGGACGTTAATCTGAAACACCCTGTTCTGATCTGGACGTTACTCTGAAACACCCTGTTCTGATCTGGACATTACTCTGAAACACCCTGTTCTGATCTGGACGTTACTCTGAAACACCCTGATCTGATCTGGACGTTAATCTGAAACACCCTGTTCTGATCTGGACGTTAATCTGAAACACCCTATTCTGATCTGGACGTTACTCTGAAACACCCTGATCTGATCTGGACGTTAATCTGAAACACCCTGTTCTGTTCTGATCTGGACATTACTCTGAAACACCCTGTTCTGATCTGGACGTTATTCTGAAACACCCTGATCTGATCTGGACGTTATTCTAAAACACCCTGATCTGATCTGGACGTTAATCTGAAACACCCTGTTCTGATCTGGACGTTATTCTGAAACACCCTGTTCTGATCTGGACGTTATTCTGAAACACCCTGTTCTGATCTGGACGTTATTCTGAAACACCCTGATCTGATCTGGACGTTATTCTAAAACACCCTGATCTGATCTGGACGTTATTCTGAAACACCCTGATCTGATCTGGACGTTAATCTGAAACACCCTGTTCTGATCTGGACGTTATTCTGAAACACCCTGTTCTGATCTGGACGTTACTCTGAAACACCCTGATCTGATCTGGACGTTACTCTGAAACACCCTGTTCTGATCTGGACGTTACTCTGAAACACCCTGTTCTGTTCTGGACGTTACTCTGAAACACCCTGTTCTGTTCTGATCTGGACGTTACTCTGAAACACCCTGTTCTGTTCTGGACGTTACTCTGAAACACCCTGTTCTGATCTGGACGTTACTCTGAAACACCCTGTTCTGATCTGGACGTTACTCTGAAACACCCTGTTCTGATCTGGACGTTACTCTGAAACACCCTGTTCTGATCTGGACGTTACTCTGAAACACCCTGATCTGATCTGGACGTTACTCTGAAACACCCTGTTCTGATCTGGACGTTACTCTGAAACACCCTGTTCTGTTCTGATCTGGACGTTACTCTGAAACACCCTGTTCTGATCTGGATGTTAATCTGAAACACCCTGTTCTGATCTGGACGTTACTCTGAAACACCCTGTTCTGATCTGGATGTTACTCTGAAACACCCTGTTCTGTTCTGTTCTGATCTGGACGTTATTCTGAAACACCCTGTTCTGAAACACCCTGTTCTGAAACACCCTGTTCTGAAACACCCTGTTCTGATCTGATCTACTGTGGACGTTGCTCTGACACTGTCTCTGGTCTCCATAATGAATGATGTCTCTGCTCTGCCCTCCAACCACACAGACTGTCAGGTGGTGAAGGTCCCCCACCTGGTGTTCTTAGTGTTGGGTATGGTGTCTCTCAGTGAGAACCTGTTGGTGGTGGTGGCCGTGGTGCGCAACAAGAACCTCCATTCCCCGATGTACATGTTTATCTGTAGCCTGGCCACGTTCAACACCATCTCCTCCCTCTCCAAGACCTGGGAAACCCTAATGATGGAGTTCAGCGACGTCGGACAACTGGACTCCCGGGGGGACTCCGTCCGGAGGGTCGATGACATCATAGACGCGCTGCTCTGCATGTCTTTTATCGGCTGCATCTGTAGCTTCCTGGCCATCGCTGTGGACCGCTACGTCACCATCTTCCACGCACTGCGCTACCACAACATCATGACCACGAGGCGAGCCGCCGCCGCCCTGGCGGGGATCTGGGCGCTGTGCGGCGTCGCCGGGGCGGTCATGGTGGCGTTCTGTGACGCCACGGTCATCAAGATCTTTTTCATCGTGCTCTTCCTCATCTCGCTGCTCCTCATCCTCTTCCTCTACATCCACATGTTCCTGCTGGCTCGGTCCCACGCCAGGAAGATTGCAGCGCTGCCCGGGAGTGCCATGCCGCACCGCAGCCTCCGGGGGGCGCTCACGCTCACCATGCTATTCGGGGTGTTTGTGGTGTGCTGGGCGCCTTTCTTCCTCCACCTCCTCCTCCTCATGGTGTGTGTAGAGAACCCCTACTGTGAGTGCTACCGCTCTCTGTTCCAGCTGAATTTGGTTCTGCTGATGAGTCACGCCGTGGTCGACCCGGCCATCTACGCCTTCCGCAGCGCAGAGCTACGAAACACCTTCAGGAAGATGCTGCTCTGCTCCGACTCACCACTCTGCTACAAGGTCAAAGCTCTGTTCCACTGAAGGGCTTTGTCTGCACCCTTTCCCTAGATAATGCACAACTTTCCACCAGAGTTTTTGACCCCGCAGGGCTTGGTTAAAGGTAGGGCACTATATGGGGAATAGGGCATTGGTTAGAGGTAGGGCACTATATGGGGAATAGGGCCTTGGTTAAAGGTAGGGCACTATATGGGGAATAGGGCCTTGGTTAGAGGTAGGGCACTATATGGGGGTAGGGCCTTGGTTAAAGGTAGGGCACTATATGGGGAATAGGGCCTTGGTTAGAGGTAGGGCACTACATGGGGAATAGGGCCTTGGTTAAAGGTAGGGCACTATATGGGGGTAGGGCCTTGGTTAAAGGTAGGGCACTATATGGGGAATAGGGCCTTGGTTAAAGGTAGGGCACTATATGGGGAATAGGGCCTTGGTTAAAGGTAGGGCACTACATGGGGAATAGGGCCTTGGTTAGAGGTAGGGCACTATATGGGGAATAGGGCATTGGTTAGAGGTAGGGCACTATATGGGGAATAGGGCCTTGGTTACAGATAGGGCACTATATGGGGAATAGGGCCTTGGTTACAGGTAGGGCACTATATAGGGCCTTGGTTAAAGGTAGGGCACTATATGGGGAATAGGGCCTTGGTTACAGGTAGGGCACTATATGGGGAATAGGGCCTTGGTTATATGTTTAACTATATATGGAATAGATAACTACTGTATATTATACAGTACATTTAACTATATACAGAATAGATAACTACTGTATATTATACTATATGTATAACTATATACAGAATAGATAACTACTGTATATTATACTATATGTATAACTATACACAGAATAGATAACTACTGTATATTATACAGTACATTTAACTATATACAGAATAGATAACTACTGTATATTATACTATATGTATAACTATATACAGAATAGATAACTACTGTATATTATACTACACGTATAACTATATACAGAATAGATAACTACTGTATATTATACTATATGTATAACTATACACAGAATAGATAACTACTGTATATTATACTATATGTATAACTATACACAGAATAGATAACTACTGTATATTATACTATATGTATACTACAGTGCGTTTGGGAAGTATTCAGACACTTGCCCTTTTCCACATTTTGTTATGTTACAGCCTTATTCTAAAATTGATTAAATTATGTTTTTCCTCATCAATCTACACACAATACCCCATAATGACATCACACTACCCCATAATGACATCACAATACCCCATAATGACATCACAATACCCCATAATGACATCACAATACCCCATAATGACATCACAATACCCCATAATGACATCACAATACCCCATAATGACATCACAATACCCCATAATGACAAAGCAAAACAGTTTTTTAAAAAAATGTTTGCACATTTATAACAAATAAAAAAAGAAATACCTTATTTCAGTCAGTATTCAGACCCTTTGCTATGAGACTTGAAAATGAGCTCAGGTGCATTTGGAAAGCCACACACCTGTCTATATAAGGTCCCATAGTTGACAGTGCATGTCAGAGCAAAAACCAGGTTGAAGGAATTGTCCGTAGAGATCTGAAACAGGATTGTGTTGAGGCACGTGTCTGGGGGAGGGTACCAAAAAATGTCTGCAGCATTGAAGGTCCCCAAGAACACAATGGCCTCCATCATTCTTCAATGGAAGAAGTTTGGAACCACCAATATTCTTCCTAGAGCTGGCTTGCCCGGCCAAACCGAGCAATCAGGGGAGAAGGGCCTTGGTCAGGGAGGTCCCCAAGAACCCAATGTCCAGAAGGACAACCATCTCTGCAGCACTCCACCAATCAGGCCTTTATTGTAGAGTGGCCAGACGGAAACCACTCCTCAGTAAAAGGCACATGGTGGACTGGGGACAGCAAGGAGCCATCATGTCAGGTAGTCCTGGGGCATGGTCCTAGGGCTCAGGTCCTCCGAGAGAGAGAAAGAAAGAAGGAGAGAATTAGAGAACGCACACTTAGATTCACACAGGACACCGAATAGGACAGGAGAAGTACTCCAGATATAACAAACTGACCCTAGCCCCCCGACACATAAACTACTGCAGCATAAATACTGGAGGCTGAGACAGTTGTACTAGACCCCCTCAAACATTTTAAGTCATCATTGGGTTGTATGCACCAGTTATGTGTGGAGATATGGCCAAGTGGATCTAGTCCAATATGACCCCCTGCAGCTGAATGGCCGCCATATTGGAAATGGCCGCCAGGGGGTAATGGACTAAATCTGTGATGGCACAATAACCCCCCAAAATACTTCTTTAGACATGCCCCAGCTATGTGTGGAATGTGGTGGCTCTATTAGAAAGTCGACTATTCTTTCCCATAGCTGCTAGACTACGGTCAAAATGACCTCAATATGACCCCCATAAGGTCTTCCCAGACAGCACACATACATCTCGCCGACGTCGGCCCGACGCATACATTATACATTGGGCTGATGTAGTATGGAGAGCGTTTGCGCATTGGCAAGATGACGTCACCATTAGATCATATTTGACCTTGCTTGCATAGCTGCTAAGTTATACTGGCAATAATAAAAAATAAGCTTTACATTTAGCAGACACCAGTTACATTAGTGAGTGCATACATTTATGTACTTATCTTTTATCATACTTCAACCCCGTGTGAATGAAACCTACAACCCTGGCACCATGCGCTACCAACTGAGCTTACAGGGGACTGTCCCTAGACTAAGTGAATTTCTTTGTGGGTAAAATGAAGAGAGACGATTCAGGTTAATGTCAAATTTACTAAGCTTTTGCTATACCATCAAGTTGTTAAACGATCTGCAGCACAGAAAAGAGAGAAACGAGGAACAGAGAAACGTCACGTTGAATATAAGAGAGCGTGTGCAGTTAGTTCCATAAAGACGGACTTAAAGGTGTTATTACAGGCTAAGTGCAATGAATATGTGATGACTATATTTACACAAAAAAAGGTAACATTTGAGTGTTCGTGTACCAACTTGGACACTGACAACATAAAGTGGAACGATCTTGGGTATATTTGTTTCCTATCGGCTGGACTAGAGGTTTGTATCTCTTTCAAAAGAAATGGAAATTCTGACCCGAAAGGTTTTGAGGCATATCGGGAAGTGCTGTTTTTTACGCAGTTTGCAGACACCAAATCTCGCGATAAAATAAACTACGAATCCCATGATGCCGTGCGCTGTCCGAGGACACGCGGATCCCCCTCGAGCTCTGCTGTAACGGTCTTCCACTGACAGGACGGTCGTTCTATGTCCTTATGGCTCGTACAACTACAGAAAACACTTTTTTTTGACAGGATCAAAAACCTCTTGAATTTCAATGTATGTATTCCGTTACGTGTCAGCTTTGTCACGTAGTTTTACAACTTTACAACGAAAAATGTATATATACACACACACACACACACACACAACTACTTTTGCCGAGTGTCGGGGCTAAGCTAACTTAGCTAGTAAGCGAAACAACCCCGGTTGTTATCGTTCTGTCAGAATCAGGCTTCAGACAGACAACTAAACGTTTAGCTAACCACATCTAAAACTGTTTCCACAGGGTTGTTCTGGAAGCTTTTTATAAAGTGAAGGAAGTTTTTTTTTGTCGTCCTCCAGACTTCCCTTCCCCCCAATGTCAACCACACAGAAGCCTCTGCGTATGTGACAGCTAGTTAGTTAGTTAGCTCTAGAAGGATAACTAGATGTTTTGCAAGTTCTAGTAGCTAAACCTTTGCACATTTTTTTTTTTATTTCACCTTTATTTAACCAGGTAGGCTAGTTGAGAACAAGTTCTCATTTGCAACTGCGACCTGGCCAAGATAAAGCATAGCAGTGTGAACAGACAACACAGAGTTACACATGGAGTAAACAATTAGCAAGTCAATAACACAGTAGAAAAAAATGGGCAGTCTATATACAATGTGTGCAAAAGGCATGAGGAGGTAGTAACTTGGCTAGCTAGCTACTTAGCGAGCAGACTAGCTACTAACTATAGTTGGCTTGCTAGCTAGCTTTTTTTTATTTGCCTTGTTAGCTATATATCAGAATATGGCTGTGTAGCTAGTAAACTTAGTTCAACCAGAACTTTGGTTGTTTAGCTGAGGATCACCCACAGTTCGTGGCTACTGGATTAGTCTGTTGTGGCTAATCATTTTATTTTGGACGTTTTCATTTCAGGTGTTGGATTAATGGTTGACCTGCTCTAGTTGGAGGTATGTTTTGGTATTATGTCTTATCATCAGATACGTTTCTTCACTTAAATATATACTTATCAACATAAATGATTACTCCTGTTGTAAATTATAGTCATTAGTAAACGATGATGATGTGTGCTGTCTGCAGGCTCTGTGGTCAAACGTCTCAGGGAGGAGGAGATGCATCGTGTTCTGTCCCAGGGTGCATTGCGGCAGATGGCCTACGTGCGGCCTGTGGTCGTGGGCCTGTCGGTGTGTGAGGCTCGCCTGGCCGTGTCGGTGTGTATTGTAGGCCGCCTGCCCCCGGGCCCGGCCAGCACTGGATCAGTACCTCAGCCTTTAACAGGGCAGTAGAACAGCCCAAGCTCCGGCCGGAGGACCAGGACCCACCCAGCCATCCCCCCAGCCTGGCTGGAACAGAGCCCGTCTATGGGGCAGACTCCTCCAAGCTGCCTGTGGAGGCTCCACCGGAGGCCCCAGAGATAGACCCTCTGCAGGACAAGTCCATTGGTCTGGTGCAGAGGTTCAAGAAGACCTTCAAGCAGTATGGGAAGGTGATGATACCTGTCCATCTCCTGACCTCCAGCGTCTGGTTCGGGACCTTCTACTACGCTGCTATGCAGTGAGTCACCTGTCTCTGGTCTAATCTCCCTGGGGATTCCTATATTAACCCACCTGTCTGGTGTTCCTCTCCCTGGGGATTCCATTACTATGGTCTTTTGTTATGAGTCATTTCGCTATACATAGAGAATTTAGAAGTGCAGTACCTAACTGGTCTTTTGGCCTGAGTCATTTAGCTATACATAGAGCATTTAGAAGTGCAGTACCTAACTGGTCTTTTGTTATGAGTCATTTAGCTATACATAGAGAATTTAGAAGTGCAGTACCTAACTGGTCTCTTGGCCTGAGTCATTTAGCTATACATAGAGCATTTAGAAGTGCAGTACCTAACTGGTCTTTTGGCCTGAGTCATTTAGCTATACATAGAGAATTTAGAAGTGCAGTACCTAACTGGTCTCTTGGCATGAGTCATTTAGCTATACATAGAGCATTTAGAAGTGCAGTACCTAACTGGTCTTTTGTTATGAGTCATTTAGCTATACATAGAGCATTTAGAAGTGCAGTACCTAACTGGTCTTTTGGCCTGAGTCATTTAGCTATACATAGAGCATTTAGAAGTGCAGTACCTAACTGGTCTTTTGGCCTGAGTCATTTAGCTATACATAGAGAATTTAGAAGTGCAGTACCTAACTGGTCTTTTGGCCTGAGTCATTTAGCTATACATAGAGCATTTAGAAGTGCAGTACCTAACTGGTCTTTTGGCCTGAGTCATTTAGCTATACATAGAGAATTTAGAAGTGCAGTACCTAACTGGTCTTTTGGCCTGAGTCATTTAGCTATACATAGAGAATTTAGAAGTGCAGTACCTAACTGGTCTTTTGGCCTGAGGTTACTGACATTGCTGTTTTGTTCATTGTACTACTACCTAGATACTCAATGGCCAGTTTATTAGGTACACCCATCTAGTACTGTGTCGAACCCCGCTTTGCCTCTACAACAAGCTGTTTGATTTACCGGCATGTCAACTGAGCCAGAGTCAAACGGATTGGGAAGTAGGTGCTCTTCCACGCGTTGGAGGTGAGCAGTCATCACTGGTGTGGGACACTTCCTGATGCTGTTTGCTGATAGAAACAGGCACAGTGGAGGGAAGGGGGGCACGGTTCTCTTTTGAAAGACTCTCTCCAATAATAATGACTTCCTCTGAATCGACTGATCGGGTCACTAATCTGTAGAATGTTTTTGTATTCCCCCCTGCATGCTTGGGTTCAGGTTCCCAAATATGTCTGTTACAGGCAAGGAGACACATTTTCTTTTCATCACACAGAAAGTCAACAAAGATTTTTATTTTTTATTTTGTTCAGGGGCAGAACAACAGATTTTTACCTTATCAGCATGGGGATTCGATCTAGCAACCTTTCGGTTACTGGCCCAACACTCTAACTACTATGCTGTGGAAATGATCTCAAATGAGTGCAGGAAATGCAGAAAATTATTTTAGGTTGAAGTTGAATTGAGCGGTATAAACCAATCAGAATGGAGAAAGACTCATTGAAATCATTTAGAATGTATGTGTTGCCACCCCAAGGTCACTGCTCATAAAGCACATGTAGAACTTTTATTAATCAAAAACATAAAATACTGTAAAAATTTCAAATAAAAAAATAAAAATAAATACTATAAATATGATATGATATTTTGGTCTTATCGCCCAGCCCTAGATAAAACTGCACATTTTTAGTGGCATTTTATTGTCCCCCAGCACAAGGTGCACCTGCGTAATGCTCATGCTGTTTAATCAGCTTCTTGATATGCCACACCTGTCCAGGTGGATGGATTATCTTGGTGAAGGAGAGATGCTCACTAACAGAGATGTCAACAAATGTGAGCACAACATTTTTGAGAAATCAGCTTTTTGTGCGTATGGAACATTTCTGGGATATTTTATTTCAGCTCATGAAAAATGGGACACTTTACAGGTTTATTTTTGTTAGGTGAAGTTTACAATGCAAGTTACCTGCTGCGGTATATCTCAGAGCATAAGCTGGGGAGTCTGAGTCGGTCAGTTTCCTCTCTAGCTATAGCGTACATTGTTTGTTTAACAGTGTTATCTGACAAAGGTATTGATGTGAGTTTCTGTGCCTCTACCTCACCACACATTGCTTTCACCATATCTGCAATAGTGTGTAGTTTCATAGTGTAGCTAGACATTCACCATGGGAATGATTCAATAGTGTGTAGTTTCATAGTGTAGCTAGACATTCACCATGGGAATGATTCAATAGTGTGTGGTTTCATAGTGTAGCTAGTCATTCACCATGGGAATGATTCAGTAGTGTGTGGTTTCATAGTGTAGCTAGACATTCACCATGGGAATGATTCAATAGTGTGTGGTTTCATAGTGTAGCTAGTCATTCACCATGGGAATGATTCAATAGTGTAGCTAGTCATTCAGCATGGGAATGATTCAATAGTGTGTGGTTTCATAGTGTAGCTAGTCATTCACCATGGGAATGATTCAATAGTGTGTGGTTTCATAGTGTAGCTAGTTATTCAGCATGGGAATGATTCAATAGTGTGTGGTTTCATAGTGTAGCTAGTCATTCACCATGGGAATGATTCAATAGTGTAGCTAGTCATTCACCATGGGAATGATTCAATAGTGTAGCTAGTCATTCACCATGGGAATGATTCAATAGTGTAGTTTCATAGTGTAGCTAGTCATTCACCATGGGAATGATTCAATAGTGTGTGGTTTCATAGTGTAGCTAGTCATTCACCATGGGAATGATTCAATAGTGTAGCTAGTGATTCACCATGGGAATGTTCCAATAGTGTGTAGTTTCATAGTGTAGCTAGTCATTCACCATGGGAATGATTCAATAGTGTGTGGTTTCATAGTGTAGCTAGTGATTCACCATGGGAATGATTCAATAGTGTAGTTTCATAGTGTAGCTAGTCATTCACCATGGGAGTGATTCAATAGTGTGTGGTTTCATAGTGTAGCTAGTGATTCACCATGGGAATGATTCAATAGTGTGGTTTCATAGTGTAGCTAGTCATTCACCATGGGAGTGATTCAATAGTGTAGTTTCATAGTGTAGCTAGTCATTCACCATGGGAATGATTCAGTAGTGTGTGGTTTCATAGTGTAGCTAGTCATTCACCATGGGAATGATTCAATAGTGTAGCTAGTGATTCACCATGGGAATGTTCCAATAGTGTGTAGTTTCATAGTGTAGCTAGTCATTCACCATGGGAATGATTCAATAGTGTGTGGTTTCATAGTGTAGCTAGTGATTCACCATGGGAATGTTCCAATAGTGTGTAGTTTCATAGTGTAGCTAGTCATTCACCATGGGAATGATTCAATAGTGTAGCTAGTCATTCACCATGGGAATGATTCAATAGTGTGTGGTTTCATAGTGTAGCTAGTCATTCACCATGGGAATGATTCAGTAGTGTGTGGTTTCATAGTGTAGCTAGTCATTCACCATGGGAATGATTCAATAGTGTGTGGTTTCATAGTGTAGCTAATCATTCACCATGGGAATGACTCAATAGTGTGTGGTTTCATAGTGTAGCTAGTCATTCACCATGGGAATGACTCATTACATTTACATTTAAGTCATTTAGCAGATGCTCTTATCCAGAGCGACTTACAAATTGGTGCATTTGGTTTCATAGTGTAGCTAGTCATTCAGCATGGGAATGATTCAATAGTGTAGCTAGTCATTCACCACGGGAATGATTCAATAGTGTAGCTAGTGATTCAGCATGGGAATGTTCCAATAGTGTGTGGTTTCATAGTGTAGCTAGTCATTCACCATGGGAATGATTCAATAGTGTAGCTAGTCATTCACCACGGGAATGATTCAATAGTGTAGCTAGTGATTCAGCATGGGAATGATTCAATAGTGTGTGGTTTCATAGTGTAGCTAGTAATTCACCATGGGAATGATTCAATAGTGTGTGGTTTCATAGTGTAGCTAGTCATTCACCATGGGAATGACTCATTACATTTACATTTAAGTCATTTAGCAGACGCTCTTATCCAGAGCGACTTACAAATTGGTGCATTTGGTTTCATAGTGTAGCTACTCATTCACCATGGGAATGATTCAGTAGTGTGTGGTTTGATAGTGTAGCTAGTCATTCACCATGGGAATGATTCAATAGTGTGTGGTTTCATAGTGTAGCTAGTCATTCACCATGGGAATGATTCAATAGTGTAGCTAGTCATTCACCACGGGAATGATTCAATAGTGTGTGGTTTCATAGTGTAGCTAGTCATTCACCAGCCAGAGTCAGTGGAACTGGGGGCTCCCAGCCGGAGTCAGTGGGGGCTCCCAGTCAGAGTCAGTGGGGGCTCCCAGTCAGAGTCAGTGGGGGCTCCCAGTCGGAGTCAGTGGGGGCTCCCAGTCGGAGTCAGTGGGGGCTCCCAGTCGGAGTCAGTGGGGGCTCCCAGTCGGAGTCAGTGGGGGCTCCCAGTCGGAGTCAGTGGGGGCTCCCAGTCGGAGTCAGTGGGGGCTCCCAGTCGGAGTCAGTGGGGGCTCCCAGTCGGAGTCAGTGGGGGCTCCCAGTCGGAGTCAGTGGGGGCTCCCAGTCGGAGTCAGTGGGGGCTCCCAGTCGGAGTCAGTGGGGGCTCCCAGTCGGAGTCAGTGGGGGCTCCCAGTCGGAGTCAGTGGGGGCTCCCAGTCGGAGTCAGTGGGGGCTCCCAGTGGGGTGGGGGCTCCCAGTCGGAGTCAGTGGGGGCTCCCAGTCGTGTCAGTGGGGGCTCCCAGTGGGGTGGGGGCTCCCAGTCGGAGTCAGTGGGGGCTCCCAGTCGGAGTCAGTGGGGGCTCCCAGTCGGGTCAGTGGGGGCTCCCAGTCGGAGTCAGTGGGGGCTCCCAGTGGGTCAGTGGGGGCTCCCAGTCGGAGTCAGTGGGGGCTCCCAGTCGGAGTCAGTGGGGGCTCCCAGTGGGGGCTCCCAGTCGCTAGTCATTCAGTGGGGAGTCAGTGGGGGCTCCCAGTCGGAGTCAGTGGGGGCTCCCAGTCGGAGTCAGTGGGGGCTCCCAGTCGGAGTCAGTGGGGGCTCCCAGTCGGAGTCAGTGGGGGCTCCCAGTCGGAGTCAGTGGGGGCTCCCAGTCGGGTCAGTGGGGGCTCCCAGTCGGAGTCAGTGGGGGCTCCCAGTCGGAGTCAGTGGGGGCTCCCAGTCGGAGTCAGTGGGGGCCCCAGTCAGTGGGGGCCCCCAGTCGGAGTCAGTGGGGGCCCCCAGTCGGAGTCAGTGGGGGCCCCCAGAGTCGTGGGGGCTCCCAGTCAGTGGGGGGCTCCCAGTCAGGGGGCTCCCAGTCAGTGGGGGCTCCCAGTCGGAGTCAGTGGGGGCTCCCAGTCGGAGTCAGTGGGGGCTCCCAGTCAGAGTCAGTGGGGGCTCCCAGTCAGAGTCAGTGGGGGCTCCCAGTCGGAGTCAGTGACATAATGAAATTCAGTTAGAATACATTCCCGTCTGAGCCCTGTGTCAACACGTAAATTAAACAGATGTGTTATATAGAGTAGAGGGAACACGATCACTATGGTGAAGTCCTGTTCCAGTTTTATATAGAAATATATACACACCCACAATGTATAGCCAATGTGTACTTTACACATTTCATTACTGATTATATTTGTATATATTGCAAATAAAAACAACGGCATTAGCATGAGAAGAACCTACCAGTCCAAAACGATGTCCTCCCCGTGCAAAAACACGTCTTATGTCTGTGAGCCGAAGCGATGCTCGCTCACAGGCTCGTCGTCCTGTAGCAACTCTCTCACTTTCCCTATCAATGTCTTCTATCGTTTGGTGTAAATCTATATACCTACACTTTGATTTAGATTCGCCATAATGTTTTATATAAAAGTGCTGAAAATGCTCTTTACCAAATATTGCTGTGCGTAACGAGCGGTTGGCTGCTTCAACTCAGATCTTTAATGGCGAATGAACCTTTTTTACCTTCGCATTTACTACGAAGGTTGGTCCTCCAACATTTAACCATTACGCTTTGCCGTTTACCTCAGCTCATTGGCTAGCGACCAAGCTAGATTTCTAGACGATCGGTGGTCATCGGGCCAAGATACAATCAATCAACGAAACACCACTCGTATCATTGGTGCGCAATGAGGTCATTGCTTAGTGTCTTCAAACCGGTTTCTTTGGGTCAATTACGTCCCGCGACAAGAACCATCAAGTCTGGTGGTGTCTACTAACAACCAGAGGATTGCAACGAAACCAACCATGACTGGATAAACGTGCGTTTGGTGTAATTATTACATCGAATGTTTCATCGGTAGTTAAATGAGACGGAATTCACGACACGAGCGGTTTACAAAACGTTTCGTGTTAGGCTATAAAAAAAATGGATTTTTTTCAAAGAAAACGGCACTGCATTTGATCACTGGGATCCTCAGGACGACAAATTAGCCGTCCGATTACCAAGACTTTTGAATGATGTGAGACACTTGTATTTCCATTCATGTTTAATATCACCATTTCTTATTTTTGAATTTGACGCTCTGCAATTTCACCGGATGTTGTCGAATTTGATCCCGCTGGCGGGATCCGTGTGCTAATTCAGGGCTTGTCATGAAGCATCTCACAGTAAGGGGATCCGTGTGCTAATTCAGGGCTTGTCATGAAGCATCTCACAGTAAGGGGATCCGTGTGCTAATTCAGGGCTTGTCATGAAGCATCTCACAGTAAGGGGATCTGTGTGCTAATTCAGGGCTTGTCATGAAGCATCTCACAGTAAGGGGATCCGTGTGCTAATTCAGGGCTTGTCATGAAGCATCTCACAGTAAGGGGATCCGTGTGCTAATTCAGGGCTTGTCATGAAGCATCTCACAGTAAGGGGATCCGTGTGCTAATTCAGGGCTTGTAATGAAGCATCTCACAGTAAGGGGATCCGTGTGCTAATTCAGGGCTTGTAATGAAGCATCTCACAGTAAGGGGATCCGTGTGCTAATTCAGGGCTTGTAATGAAGCATCTCACAGTAAGGGGATCCGTGTGCTAATTCAGGGCTTGTAATGAAGCATCTCACAGTAAGGGGATCTGTGTGCTAATTCAGGGCTTGTAATGAAGCATCTCACAGTAAGGGGATCTGTGTGCTAATTCAGGGCTTGTAATGAAGCATCTCACAGTAAGGGGATCTGTGTGCTAATTCAGGGCTTGTAATGAAGCATCTCACAGTAAGGGGATCTGTGTGCTAATTCAGGGCTTGTAATGAAGCATCTCACAGTAAGGGGATCTGTGTGCTAATTCAGGGCTTGTCATGAAGCATCTCACAGTAAGGGGATCTGTGTGCTAATTCAGGGCTTGTAATGAAGCATCTCACAGTAAGGGGGATCCGTGTGCTAATTCAGGGCTTGTAATGAAGCATCTCACAGTAAGGGGATCTGTGTGCTAATTCAGGGCTTGTAATGAAGCATCTCACAGTAAGGGGATCTGTGTGCTAATTCAGGGCTTGTCATGAAGCATCTCACAGTAAGGGGATCCGTGTGCTAATTCAGGGCTTGTCATGAAGCATCTCACAGTAAGGGGATCTGTGTGCTAATTCAGGGCTTGTCATGAAGCATCTCACAGTAAGGGGGATCCGTGTGCTAATTCAGGGCTTGTAATGAAGCATCTCACAGTAAGGGGATCTGTGTGTTAATTCAGGGCTTGTAATGAAGCATCTCACAGTAAGGGGATCTGTGTGCTAATTCAGGGCTTGTAATGAAGCATCTCACAGTAAGGGGGATCCGTGTGCTAATTCAGGGCTTGTAATGAAGCATCTCACAGTAAGGGGATCTGTGTGCTAATTCAGGGCTTGTAATGAAGCATCTCACAGTAAGGGGGATCCGTGTGCTAATTCAGGGCTTGTAATGAAGCATCTCACAGTAAGGGGGATCCGTGTGCTAATTCAGGGCTTGTAATGAAGCATCTCACAGTAAGGGGATCCGTGTGCTAATTCAGGGCTTGTAATGAAGCATCTCACAGTAAGGGGGATCTGTGTGCTAATTCAGGGCTTGTAATGAAGCATCTCACAGTAAGGGGGATCCGTGTGCTAATTCAGGGCTTGTAATGAAGCATTTCACAGTAAGGGGGATCCGTGTGCTAATTCAGGGCTTGTAATGAAGCATCTCACAGTAAGGGGATCCGTGTGCTAATTCAGGGCTTGTAATGAAGCATCTCACAGTAAGGGGATCTGTGTGCTAATTCAGGGCTTGTAATGAAGCATCTCACAGTAAGGGGATCCGTGTGCTAATTCAGGGCTTGTAATGAAGCATCTCACAGTAAGGGGATCCGTGTGCTAATTCAGGGCTTGTAATGAAGCATCTCACAGTAAGGGGATCCGTGTGCTAATTCAGGGCTTGTAATGAAGCATCTCACAGTAAGGGGATCTGTGTGCTAATTCAGGGCTTGTACTGAAGCATTTCACAGTAAGGGGATCGGTGTGCTAATTCAGGGCTTGTACTGAAGCATTTCACAGTAAGGGGATCGGTGTGCTAATTCAGGGCTTGTCATGAAGCATCTCACAGTAAGGGGGATCTGTGTGTTAATTCAGGGCTTGTCATGAAGCATCTCACAGTAAGGGGGATCTGTGTGTTAATTCAGGGCTTGTCATGAAGCATCTCACAGTAAGGGGGATCTGTGTGTTAATTCAGGGCTTGTCATGAAGCATCTCACAGTAAGGGGGATCTGTGTGTTAATTCAGGGCTTGTCATGAAGCATCTCACAGTAAGGGGATCTGTGTGCTAATTCAGGGCTTGTAATGAAGCATCTCACAGTAAGGGGATCTGTGTGCTAATTCAGGGCTTGTCATGAAGCATCTCACAGTAAGGGGGATCCGTGTGCTAATTCAGGGCTTGTAATGAAGCATCTCACAGTAAGGGGATCCGTGTGCTAATTCAGGGCTTGTCATGAAGCATCTCACAGTAAGGGGGATCCGTGTGCTAATTCAGGGCTTGTCATGAAGCATCTCACAGTAAGGGGATCTGTGTGCTAATTCAGGGCTTGTACTGAAGCATTTCACAGTAAGGGGATCGGTGTGCTAATTCAGGGCTTGTACTGAAGCATTTCACAGTAAGGGGATCGGTGTGCTAATTCAGGGCTTGTCATGAAGCATCTCACAGTAAGGGGGATCTGTGTGTTAATTCAGGGCTTGTCATGAAGCATCTCACAGTAAGGGGGATCTGTGTGTTAATTCAGGGCTTGTCATGAAGCATCTCACAGTAAGGGGGATCTGTGTGTTAATTCAGGGCTTGTCATGAAGCATCTCACAGTAAGGGGGATCTGTGTGTTAATTCAGGGCTTGTCATGAAGCATCTCACAGTAAGGGGATCTGTGTGCTAAT
Organism: Oncorhynchus keta; assembly: GCF_023373465.1. Taxonomy (NCBI): domain Eukaryota; kingdom Metazoa; phylum Chordata; class Actinopteri; order Salmoniformes; family Salmonidae; genus Oncorhynchus; species Oncorhynchus keta. The sequence continues at coordinate 37,965 of NW_026286334.1, read as the reverse complement.
TCAGGGCTTGTAATGAAGCATCTCACAGTAAGGGGATCTGTGTGCTAATTCAGGGCTTGTCATGAAGCATCTCACAGTAAGGGGGATCCGTGTGCTAATTCAGGGCTTGTAATGAAGCATCTCACAGTAAGGGGATCCGTGTGCTAATTCAGGGCTTGTCATGAAGCATCTCACAGTAAGGGGATCCGTGTGCTAATTCAGGGCTTGTCATGAAGCATCTCACAGTAAGGGGGATCCGTGTGCTAATTCAGGGCTTGTCATGAAGCATCTCACAGTAAGGGGGATCTGTGTGTTAATTCAGGGCTTGTCATGAAGCATCTCACAGTAAGGGGATCCGTGTGCTAATTCAGGGCTTGTCATGAAGCATCTCACAGTAAGGGGGATCCGTGTGCTAATTCAGGGCTTGTCATGAAGCATCTCACAGTAAGGGGATCCGTGTGCTAATTCAGGGCTTGTAATGAAGCATCTCACAGTAAGGGGATCCGTGTGCTAATTCAGGGCTTGTACTGAAGCATTTCACAGTAAGGGGATCCGTGTGCTAATTCAGGGCTTGTCATGAAGCATCTCACAGTAAGGGGATCTGTGTGCTAATTCAGGGCTTGTCATGAAGCATCTCACAGTAAGGGGGATCTGTGTGTTAATTCAGGGCTTGTAATGAAGCATCTCACAGTAAGGGGATCGGTGTGCTAATTCAGGGCTTGTAATGAAGCATCTCACAGTAAGGGGATCTGTGTGCTAATTCAGGGCTTGTAATGAAGCATCTCACAGTAAGGGGATCCGTGTGCTAATTCAGGGCTTGTAATGAAGCATCTCACAGTAAGGGGGATCCGTGTGCTAATTCAGGGCTTGTAATGAAGCATTTCACAGTAAGGGGATCCGTGTGCTAATTCAGGGCTTGTCATGAAGCATCTCACAGTAAGGGGATCCGTGTGCTAATTCAGGGCTTGTCATGAAGCATCTCACAGTAAGGGGATCCGTGTGCTAATTCAGGGCTTGTACTGAAGCATTTCACAGTAAGGGGATCCGTGTGCTAATTCAGGGCTTGTAATGAAGCATTTCACAGTAAGGGGATCCGTGTGCTAATTCAGGGCTTGTAATGAAGCATTTCACAGTAAGGGGATCCGTGTGCTAATTCAGGGCTTGTAATGAAGCATTTCACAGTAAGGGGATCTGTGTGTTAATTCAGGGCTTGTAATGAAGCATCTCACAGTAAGGGGATCTGTGTGCTAATTCAGGGCTTGTAATGAAGCATCTCACAGTAAGGGGATCTGTGTGCTAATTCAGGGCTTGTAATGAAGCATCTCACAGTAAGGGGATCTGTGTGCTAATTCAGGGCTTGTAATGAAGCATCTCACAGTAAGGGGATCTGTGTGCTAATTCAGGGCTTGTAATGAAGCATTTCACAGTAAGGGGATCTGTGTGCTAATTCAGGGCTTGTAATGAAGCATCTCACAGTAAGGGGATCTGTGTGCTAATTCAGGGCTTGTAATGAAGCATCTCACAGTAAGGGGATCCGTGTGCTAATTCAGGGCTTGTAATGAAGCATCTCACAGTAAGGGGATCCGTGTGCTAATTCAGGGCTTGTAATGAAGCATTTCACAGTAAGGGGATCCGTGTGCTAATTCAGGGCTTGTAATGAAGCATCTCACAGTAAGGGGATCTGTGTGTTAATTCAGGGCTTGTAATGAAGCATTTCACAGTAAGGGGATCTGTGTGTTAATTCAGGGCTTGTAATGAAGCATCTCACAGTAAGGGGATCTGTGTGTTAATTCAGGGCTTGTAAATGAAGCATCTCACAGTAAGGGGATCTGTGTGCTAATTCAGGGCTTGTAAATGAAGCATCTCACAGTAAGGGGATCTGTGTGTTAATTCAGGGCGTGTAAATGAAGCATCTCACAGTAAGGGGATCTGTGTGCTAATTCAGGGCTTGTAATGAAGCATTTCACAGTAAGGGGATCTGTGTGTTAATTCAGGGCTTGTAATGAAGCATTTCACAGTAAGGGGATCTGTGTGCTAATTCAGGGCTTGTAATGAAGCATTTCACAGTAAGGGGATCCGTGTGCTAATTCAGGGCTTGTAATGAAGCATTTCACAGTAAGGGGATCTGTGTGCTAATTCAGGGCTTGTAATGAAGCATTTCACAGTAAGGGGATCTGTGTGCTAATTCAGGGCTTGTAATGAAGCATCTCACAGTAAGGGGATCTGTGTGTTAATTCAGGGCTTGTAAATGAAGCATCTCACAGTAAGGGGATCTGTGTGTTAATTCAGGGCTTGTAAATGAAGCATCTCACAGTAAGGGGATCTGTGTGCTAATTCAGGGCTTGTAAATGAAGCATCTCACAGTAAGGGGATCTGTGTGTTAATTCAGGGCGTGTAAATGAAGCATCTCACAGTAAGGGGATCTGTGTGCTAATTCAGGGCTTGTAATGAAGCATTTCACAGTAAGGGGATCTGTGTGTTAATTCAGGGCTTGTAATGAAGCATTTCACAGTAAGGGGATCCGTGTGCTAATTCAGGGCTTGTAATGAAGCATTTCACAGTAAGGGGATCTGTGTGCTAATTCAGGGCTTGTAATGAAGCATTTCACAGTAAGGGGATCTGTGTGCTAATTCAGGGCTTGTAATGAAGCATTTCACAGTAAGGGAATCTGTGTGCTAATTCAGGGCTTGTAATTAAGCATCTCACAGTAAGGGGATCTGTGTGCTAATTCAGGGCTTGTAATAAAGCATCTCACAGTAAGGGCTACACTTGTCTACACCTGTATTCTGCGTTTGTGATAAAGTTTGATTTGAAGTACAACAGTCAAGTGCTTTTCCCATGATCTAAGGGCACTCTAGTTGAATTGTATCTTTAAAAAAAAATTGTAATCATTTTCATTTAGATTTTAAAGGTTAACTACATTACAATGTTTAAAGATGAAATTATAATCTAACAGTAACAGAATGTCTGTCTGTCACTGCCATGTGACTCACTGTTTTATAGAAGCTACCCGTTTTGGTGAACAGGGTGGTGTACCTAATAAACTGGCCACTGAGTGTATGTTTCATGTGAAGGCACAGTATCTGGCCTGAGTTAACCTGGATATTACACAGTATCTGGCCTGAGTTAACCTGGATATTACACAGTATCTGGCCTGAGTTAACCTGGATATTACACAGTATCTGGCCTGAGTTAACCTGGATATTACACAGTATCTGGCCTGAGTTAACCTGGATATTACACAGTATCTGGCCTGAGTTAACCTGGATATTACACAGTATCTGGCCTGAGTTAACCTGGATATTACACAGTATCTGGCCTGAGTTAACCTGGATATTACACAGTATCTGGCCTGAGTTAACCTGGATATTACACAGTATCTGGCCTGAGTTAACCTGGATATTACACAGTATCTGGCCTGGGTATTACACAGTATCTGGCCTGAGTTAACCTGGATATTACACAGTATCTGGCCTGAGTTAACCTCTATATTACATAGTATCTGGCCTGAGTTAACCTCGCTGTATATTTCACAGGGGAGTGAATGTGGTGCCTTTTCTGGAGTTCATTGGTTTACCAGAGAAGATCGTTGGTCTGCTGAATCACTCTTCTGGGGGCTATGCCCTTACTGCCTACGCCATGTACAAGGTAATACTCCCTGTCTACTCCATGTACAAGGTAATACTCCCTGTCTACTCCATGTACAAGGTAATACTCCCTGCCTACTCCATGTACAAGGTAAGAATACTGCCTGTCTACTCCATGTACAAGGTAAGAATACTGCCTGTCTACTCCATGTACAAGGTAAGAATACTGCCTGTCTACTCCATGTACAAGGTAAGAATACTGCCTGTCTGTTCCATGTACAAGGTAATACTCCCTGTCTACTCCATGTACAAGGTTAGAATACTCCCTGTCTACTCCATGTACAAGGTTAGAATACTCCCTGTCTACTCCATGTACAAGGTAAGAATACTCCCTGTCTACTCCATGTACAAGGTTAGAATACTCCCTGTCTACTCCATGTACAAGGTTAGAATACTCCCTGTCTACTCCATGTACAAGGTAAGAATACTCCCTGTCTACTCCATGTACAAGGTAATACTCCCTGTCTACTCCATGTACAAGGTAAGAATACTCCCTGTCTACTCCATGTACAAGGTTAGAATACTCCCTGTCTACTCCATGTACAAGGTTATGAATACTCCCTGTCTACTCCATGTACAAGGTTAGAATACTCCCTGTCTACTCCATGTACAAGGTTAGAATACTCCCTGTCTACTCCATGTACAAGGTAATACTCCCTGTCTGTTCCATGTACAAGGTTAGAATACTCCCTGTCTACTCCATGTACAAGGTTAGAATACTGCCTGTCTACTCCATGTACAAGGTAATACTCCCTGTCTACTCCATGTACAAGGTAAGAATACTCCCTGTCTACTCCATGTACAAGGTTAGAATACTCCCTGTCTACTCCATGTACAAGGTTAGAATACTCCCTGTCTACTCCATGTACAAGGTTAGAATACTCCCTGTCTACTCCATGTACAAGGTTAGAATACTCCCTGTCTACTCCATGTACAAGGTAATACTCCCTGTCTGTTCCATGTACAAGGTTAGAATACTCCCTGTCTACTCCATGTACAAGGTTAGAATACTGCCTGTCTACTCCATGTACAAGGTTAGAATACTGCCTGTCTACTCCATGTACAAGGTAATACTCCCTGTCTACTCCATGTACAAGGTAATACTCCCTGTCTGTTCCATGTACAAGGTAATACTGCCTGTCTACTCCATGTACAAGGTAATACTCCCTGTCTACTCCATGTACAAGGTTAGAATACTCCCTGTCTACTCCATGTACAAGGTAAGAATACTCCCTGTCTACTCCATGTACAAGGTAAGAATACTCCCTGTCTACTCCATGTACAAGGTTAGAATACTGCCTGTCTACTCCATGTACAAGGTTAGAATACTGCCTGTCTACTCCATGTACAAGGTAATACTCCCTGTCTACTCCATGTACAAGGTAATACTCCCTGTCTGTTCCATGTACAAGGTAATACTGCCTGTCTACTCCATGTACAAGGTAATACTCCCTGTCTACTCCATGTACAAGGTTAGAATACTCCCTGTCTACTCCATGTACAAGGTAAGAATACTCCCTGTCTACTCCATGTACAAGGTTAGAATACTCCCTGTCTACTCCATGTACAAGGTAATACTCCCTGTCTACTCCATGTACAAGGTAAGAATACTCCCTGTCTACTCCATGTACAAGGTTAGAATACTCCCTGTCTACTCCATGTACAAGGTTAGAATACTCCCTGTCTACTCCATGTACAAGGTTAGAATACTCCCTGTCTACTCCATGTACAAGGTTAGAATACTCCCTGTCTACTCCATGCACAAGGTAAGAATAATATATAATTATATCAATGCATATAATTAGTGCACATTTGATATAATTTGTGTATATTTTAAGACAAATTATAGGAAACCTGCCCTGTACACGTCACTTTAGGTCAAATCAAATTTATTTGTCAAGCCCTTCCTACATCAGCTGATGTCGCAAAGTGCTGTACAGAATCCCAGCCTAAAACCCCAAACAGCAAGCAATGCAGGTGTAGAAGCACGGTGGCTAGGAAAAACTCCCTAGAAAGGCCAAAACCTAGGAAGAAACCAGGCTATGAGGGGTGGAGATTATAAACCTAGAGAGGAACCAGGCTATGTGGGGTGGAGATTATAAACCTAGAGAGGAACCAGGCTATGAGGGGTGGAGATTATAAACCTAGAGAGGAGCCAGGCTATGAGGGGTGGAGATTATAAACCTAGAGAGGAACCAGGCTATGAGGGGTGGAGATTATAAACCTAGAGAGGAGCCAGGCTATGAGGGGTGGAGATTATAAACCTAGAGAGGAACCAGGCTATGAGGGGTGGAGATTATAAACCTAGAGAGGAACCAGGCTATGTGGGGTGGCCAGTCCTCTTCTGGCTGTGCCGGGTGGAGATTATTACAGAACATGACCAAGATGTTCAAATGTTCATAAATGACCAGCATGGTCAAATAAAAATGAGTGAGAATACTCACTGACTATGACTTGTACAGGGTAAGAATACTCACTATGATTTGTACAGGGTAAGAATACTCACTATGATTTGTACAGGGTAAGAATACTCACTATGACTTGTACAGGGTAAGAATACTCACTATGATTTGTACAGGGTAAGAATACTCACTATGACTTATACAGGGTAAGAATACTCACTGACTATGACTTGTACAGGGTAAGAATACTCACTGACTATGACTTGTACAGGGTAAGAATACTCACTAAGAATACTCACTATGATTTGTACAGGGTAAGAATACTCACTGACTATGACTTGTACAGGGTAAGAATACTCACTGACTATGACTTGTACAGGGTAAGAATACTCACTATGACTTGTACAGGGTAAGAATACTCACTATGACTTGTACAGGGTAAGAATACTCACTATGACTTGTACAGGGTAAGAATACTCACTCACTATGACTTGTACAGGGTAAGAATACTCACTATGACTTGTACAGGGTAAGAATACTCACTATGACTTGTACAGGGTAAGAATACTCACTATGACTTGTACAGGGTAAGAATACTCACTATGACTTGTACAAGGTAAGAATACTCACTATGACTTGTACAAGGTAAGAATACTCACTATGACTTGTACAGGGTAAGAATACTCACTGACTGACTTGTACAAGGTAAGAATACTCACTCACTATGACTTGTACAGGGTAAGAATACTCACTATGACTTGTACAGGGTAAGAATACTCACTGACTGACTTGTACAGGGTAAGAATACTCACTATGACTTGTACAGGGTAAGAATACTCACTATGACTTGTACAGGGTAAGAATACTCACTATGACTTGTACAGGGTAAGAATACTCACTGACTGACTTGTACAGGGTAAGAATACTCACTATGACTTGTACAGGGTAAGAATACTCACTCACTATGACTTGTACAGGGTGAGAATACTCACTAAGAATACTCACTATGACTTGTACAGGGTAAGAATACTCACTGACTGACTTGTACAAGGTAAGAATACTCACTCACTGGGACTTGTACAAGGTAAGAATACTCACTATGACTTGTACAGGGTAAGAATACTCACTGACTGACTTGTACAAGGTAAGAATACTCACTCACTATGACTTGTACAGGGTAAGAATACTCACTATGACTTGTACAGGGTAAGAATACACACTATGACTTGTACAGGGTAAGAATACTCACTGACTGACTTGTACAGGGTAAGAATACTCACTGACTGACTTGTACAGGGTAAGAATACTCACTATGACTTGTACAGGATAAGAATATTCACTGACTATGACTTGTACAGGGTAAGAATACTCACTATGACTTGTACAGGGTAAGAATACTCACTATGACTTGTACAGGGTAAGAATACTCACTATGACTTGTACAGGGTAAGAATACTCACTATGACTTGTACAAGGATATGTGCATACGACGCCCTGTTCAGGATAAGCATAAATACTCAGATTGCAACATCAGCTTCAATTCACTTGTTCTACTGAACTTAGTGGCTTTCTTTATCCTTTATTCAGATTGCTACACCCGCCAGATACACGGTGACTCTGGGTGGGACGTCCTTCTCGGTGCAGTACCTCCGTAAACACGGCTACTTCTCCACCCCTCCGCCCGTCAAAGACTACCTGCAGGACCGGATGGAAGAGACCAGGGAGAAACTCACAGAGAAAATGGAGGAAACTAAGGAACTGTTCTCTGAAAAAATGGAGGAAACCAAAGAACTACTCTCGGGGAAAATGGAAGATACGAAAGAACGATTGTCTGGTATTTCCGAAAAGATGGAGGAGACGAAAGAACGTTTCTCTGGAAAGATGGAGGAGACGAAAGAACGTTTCTCTGGAAAGATGGAGGAGACGAAAGAACGTTTCTCTGGAAAGATGGGGAGACGAAAGAACGTTTCTCTGGAAAGATGGGGAGACGAAAGAACGTTTCTCTGGAAAGATGGGGAGACGAAAGAACGTTTCTCTGGAAAGATGGGGAGACGAAAGAACGTTTCTCTGGAAAGATGGAGGAGACGAAAGAACGTTTCTCTGGAAAGATGGAGGAGACGAAAGAACGTTTCTCTGATAAACTACAGGAAGCCAAAGACGAAGTGTCTTACCGAAAGAAGCTCGATTAGTCTTGTTCACAAGTGGTTGTGAATAAACACGTTTGGTGTCTTCAATGTGGTTGGGGTCAAAGACAGAATTAAGGCACATATTATGAACCTATTGTTGAGAGACGAATGAGTCCAGACATTACGCTGTTCTTCTGCAGTTCCTGACTGCCCCAGCTAGTACCATTATACCTGCTATAAGGAGGAGGCTGGTGGGATTTCTCAGTTGTATTAGAATACACTGAGGAGCATTATGAATTCTGGGTATGAAAAATAAAATTCCTGTTTTAATTCATCATCGTCCATCAAAGCCTCATGAAGACTGTAACTGCATGTGTCTTTCAACGTTTTAAATCACGTTTTCTAATGTCTTTTTAATCCAATACCCAAAGTTTAATATATTGTATTATTTTTGTGTTCCTACTACCTAATGTCTAGTCAACTGAAAGTTGTGCATTTAATAGGAAGTGTGATTACAGACGTCGTTTGGTTGATTCCTTAAAGGGGATACTTCCGGATGTTGGCAATGCAGCCCCTTTATCTACTTCCGCAGTCAGATTAAATCATGGACAAAATCCAGAAGTATCCCTTTAAGTTGCTCTGTGGATATTACAGAAGTATTCAACCAAAATGCAATGAAATGAAAACCACAGTCTGAACAGAAGGGTGTTGGATGCTGTAGTACCAGTTATTGGACTGTACTGTTAATGTCATGTCTGGTATGATCACAATTTGCAATAAAGCAGAATATTGAGCTTCCAAACATCGTTCCGTTTCCTGTCTTCATTCCATGTTCTGAGTACTGTACTTAACTATGGAACAGTTCACTCCCAAAATCATGTAGGGAATTGAAAGCCCAACAACTGATTACCAGCAGCATTGATAAAGGCTGAAGCCGTCGCTTTCAAGGAGAGAGAGACACTAATCCGGACGCTTATTAGAAGTCCTGCTACGACCTCCCAACGGGCCGTCAAACAGTCGAGACGTCAAAGATTGAATTATACCATGCCGGCTCTGACGCTCGTGGCAGGGCTTACAAACTATCACAGATTACAGAGGGAAACAGAGCCACGGGCCTACCAGAAGAGCTAAATTCGCATCGAGGAAAGCCATACATGAGAGCACCAGCTGTTCCGGACGACTATGAACTTGCTCACCATAGGCAATGTGAGTAAGACTTTTGAACAGGTTAACATTCACAAGGCCACGCTAACATCTGGCAAGTGTCAATGCTGTTAATTTACTATAACTCAGCATTCAACACCATAGTGGCTAAGCTCAGGACCCTGGGACTGAACACCTCCCTCTGCAACTGGGTCCTGGACTTCCTGATGGGCCGCCCTCAGGTGGTGAGGGTGGGCACCAACACATCCACCACGCTGACCTCAAACACGGGGGTGTTGTGCTTCGTCCCCTCCTGTACTCCCTGTTCACCCATGACTGTGTGACACGACTCCAACACCATTATTACGTTTGTGGACGACGGTGGTAGGCCTGATCACAGACAACGAGGAGACTATAGGGAGGAGGTCAGAGACATGGCAGTATGGTGCAAGGACCACAACCTCTTCCTCAACGAGGAGACAGACAGTCTATAGGGAGGAGGTCAGAGACATGGCAGTATGGTGCCAGGGCAACGACCTCTTCCTCAACATACACAAGCTGACCGTGGACTACAGGAAATGGAAGGCCAAGCAGGAATAGAACAGGGGAAAGCAGGAATAGAACAGGAGAAAGCAGGAATAGAACAGGAGAAAGGAATAGATCAGGGGAAAGCAGGAATAGAACAGGGGAAAGCAGGAATAGAACAGGAGAAAGGAATAGATCAGGGGAAAGCAGGAATAGATCAGGAGAAAGGAATAGAACAGGGGAAAGCAGGAATAGAACAGGAGAAAGCAGGAATAGAACAGGAGAAAGGAATAGATCAGGGAAAGCAGGAATAGAACAGGAGAAAGCAGGAATAGAACAGGAGAAAGGAATAGATCAGGGGAAAGCAGGAATAGAACAGGAGAAAGCAGGAATAGAACAGGAGAAAGGAATAGATCAGGGGAAAGCAGGAATAGAACAGGAGAAAGCAGGAATAGAACAGGAGAAAGGAATAGATCAGGGGAAAGCAGGAATAGAACAGGGGAAAGCAGGAATAGAACAGGAGAAAGGAATAGATCAGGGGAAAGCAGGAATAGAATAGGAGAAAGGAATAGAACAGGGGAAAGGAATAGAACAGGGGAAAGGAGGAATAGATCAGGAGAAAGGAATAGATCAGGGGAAAGCAGGAATAGAATAGGAGAAAGGAATAGAACAGGGGAAAGGAGGAATAGATCAGGAGAAAGGAATAGATCAGGGGAAAGCAGGAATAGAACAGGAGAAAGCAGGAATAGATCAGGAGAAAGGAATAGATCAGGGGAAAGCAGGAATAGATCAGGGGAAAGGAATAGAACAGGAGAAAGCAGGAATAGAACAGGAGAAAGCAGGAATAGAACAGGAGAAAGGAATAGATCAGGGGAAAGCAGGAATAGAACAGGAGAAAGCAGGAATAGAACAGGAGAAAGGAATAGATCAGGGGAAAGCAGGAATAGAACAGGAGAAAGGAATAGATCAGGGGAAAGGAATAGATCAGGAGAAAGCAGGAATAGAACAGGAGAAAGCAGGAATAGAACAGGAGAAAGCAGGAATAGAACAGGAGAAAGGAATAGATCAGGGGAAAGCAGGAATAGATCAGGAGAAAGGAATAGATCAGGGGAAAGCAGGAATAGAACAGGAGAAAGCAGGAATAGAACAGGAGAAAGGAATAGATCAGGGGAAAGCAGGAATAGATCAGGAGAAAGGAATAGATCAGGGGAAAGCAGGAATAGATCAGGAGAAAGGAATAGATCAGGGGAAAGCAGGAATAGAACAGGAGAAAGCAGGAATAATACAGGAGAAAGGAATAGATCAGGGGAAAGCAGGAATAGAACAGGAGAAAGCAGGAATAGAACAGGAGAAAGGAATAGATCAGGGGAAAGCAGGAATAGAACAGGAGAAAGCAGGAATAGAACAGGAGAAAGGAATAGATCAGGGGAAAGGAATAGATCAGGAGAAAGCAGGAATAGAACAGGAGAAAGCAGGAATAGGAGGAGGACTGCTATAGAGTAGACTAGTAAATGAGGACTGCTATAGAGTAGACTAGTAAATGAGGACTGCTATAGAGTAAACTAGTAAATGAGGACTGCTATAGAGTAAACTAGTAAATGGGGAGGACTGCTATAGAGTAGACTAGTAAATGGGGAGGACTGCTATAGAGTAGACTAGTAAATGAGGACTGCTATAAAGTAGACTAGTAAATGAGGACTGCTATAGAGTAAACTAGTAAATGGGGAGGACTGCTATAGAGTAGACTAGTAAATGAGGACTGCTATAAAGTAGACTAGTAAATGAGGACTGCTATAGAGTAAACTAGTAAATGGGGAGGACTGCTATAGAGTAGACTAGTAAATGGGGAGGACTGCTATAGAGTAAACTAGTAAATGGGGACTGCTATAGAGTACACTAGTAAATGGGGAGGACTGCTATAGAGTAGACTAGTAAATGGGGAGGACTGCTATAGAGTAGACTAGTAAATGGGGAGGACTGCTATAGAGTACACTAGTAAATGGGGAGGACTGCTATAGAGTACACTAGTAAATGGGGAGGACTGCTATAGAGTAGACTAGTAAATGAGGACTGCTATAAAGTAGACTAGTAAATGAGGACTGCTATAGAGTAGACTAGTAAATGAGGACTGCTATAAAGTAGACTAGTAAATGAGGACTGCTATAGAGTAAACTAGTAAATGAGGACTGCTATAGAGTAAACTAGTAAATGAGGACTGCTATAGAGTAGACTAGTAAATGGGGAGGACTGCTATAGAGTAAACTAGTAAATGAGGACTGCTATAGAGTAGAATAGTAAATGAGGACTGCTATAGAGTAGACTAGTAAATGAGGACTGCTATAGAGTAGACTAGTAAATGAGGACTGCTATGAGTACACTAGTAAATGAGGACTGCTATGAGTACACTAGTAAATGAGGACTGCTTTAGAGTAGAATAGTAAATGAGGACTGCTATAGAGTAAACTAGTAAATGAGGACTGCTATAGAGTAAACTAGTAAATGAGGACTGCTATAGAGTAAACTAGTAAATCAGGACTGCTATAGAGTAAACTAGTAAATGGGGAGGACTGCTATAGAGTAAACTAGTAATTGAGGACTGCTATAGAGTAGACTAGTAAATGGGGAGGACTGCTATAGAGTAAACTAGTAAATGAGGACTGCTATAGAGTAGACTAGTACATGAGGACTGCTATAGAGTAAACTAGTAAATGAGGACTGCTATAGAGTAGACTAGTACATGAGGACTGCTATAGAGTAGACTAGTAAATGAGGACTGCTATAGAGTAAACTAGTAAATGAGGACTGCTATAGAGTAGACTAGTAAATGTGGACTGCTATAGAGTAGACTAGTAAATGGGGAGGACTGCTATAGAGTAGACTAGTAAATGAGGTTTGCTATAGAGTAGACTAGTAAATGGGGAGGACTGCTATAGAGTAGACTAGTAAATGGGGAGGACTGCTATAGAGTAGACTAGTAAATGAGGACTGCTATAGAGTAGACTAGTAAATGAGGACTGCTATAGAGTAAACGAGTAAATGAGGACTGCTATAGAGTAAACTAGTAAATGAGGACTGCTATAGGGTAGACTAGTAAATGAGGACTGCTATAGAGTAGACTAGTAAATGGGGAGGACTGCTATAGAGTAGACTAGTAAATGGGGAGGACTGCTATAGAGTAGACGAGTAAATGAGGACTGCTATAGAGTAAACTAGTAAATGAGGACTGCTATAGAGTAGACTAGTAAATGAGGACTGCTATAGAGTAAACTAGTAAATGAGGACTGCTATGAGTAGAATAGTAAATGAGGACTGCTATAGAGTAGACTAGTAAATGAGGACTGCTATAGAGTAGACTAGTAAATGAGGACTGCTATGAGTACACTAGTAAATGAGGACTGCTATGAGTACACTAGTAAATGAGGACTGCTTTAGAGTAGAATAGTAAATGAGGACTGCTATAGAGTAAACTAGTAAATGAGGACTGCTATAGAGTAAACTAGTAAATGAGGACTGCTATAGAGTAAACTAGTAAATCAGGACTGCTATAGAGTAAACTAGTAAATGGGGAGGACTGCTATAGAGTAAACTAGTAATTGAGGACTGCTATAGAGTAGACTAGTAAATGAGGACTGCTATAGAGTAGACTAGTAAATGGGGAGGACTGCTATAGAGTAAACTAGTAAATGAGGACTGCTATAGAGTAGACTAGTACATGAGGACTGCTATAGAGTAGACTAGTAAATGAGGACTGCTATAGAGTAAACTAGTAAATGAGGACTGCTATAGAGTAGACTAGTAAATGAGGACTGCTATAGAGTAGACTAGTAAATGGGGAGGACTGCTATAGAGTAGACTAGTAAATGAGGTTTGCTATAGAGTAGACTAGTAAATGGGGAGGACTGCTATAGAGTAGACTAGTAAATGGGGAGGACTGCTATAGAGTAGACTAGTAAATGAGGACTGCTATAGAGTAGACTAGTAAATGAGGACTGCTATAGAGTAAATGAGTAAATGAGGACTGCTATAGAGTAAACTAGTAAATGAGGACTGCTATAGGGTAGACTAGTAAATGAGGACTGCTATAGAGTAGACTAGTAAATGGGGAGGACTGCTATAGAGTAGACTAGTAAATGGGGAGGACTGCTATAGAGTAGACGAGTAAATGAGGACTGCTATAGAGTAAACTAGTAAATGAGGACTGCTATAGAGTAGACTAGTAAATGAGGACTGCTATAGAGTAAACTAGTAAATGAGGACTGCTATGAGTAAACTAGTAAATTAGGAGGACTGCTATAGAGTCGACTAGTATATGAGGACTGCGATAGAGTCGACTAGTAAATGAGGACTGCTATAGAGTAGACTAGTAAATGAGGACTGCTATAGAGTAAACTAGTAAATGAGGACTGCTATAGAGTAGACTAGTAAATTAGGACTGCTATAGAGTAGACTAGTAAATGAGGACTGCTATAGAGTAAACTAGTAAATGGGGAGGACTGCTATAGAGTAAACTAGTAATTGAGGACTGCTATAGAGTAGACTAGTAAATGAGGACTGCTATAGAGTAGACTAGTAAATGGGGAGGACTGCTATAGAGTAAACTAGTAAATGAGGACTGCTATAGAGTAGACTAGTAAATGAGGACTGCTATAGAGTAGACTAGTAAATGAGGACTGCTATAGAGTAAACTAGTAAATGAGGACTGCTATAGAGTAAACTAGTAAATGGGGAGGACTGCTATAGAGTAGACTAGTAAATGGGGAGGACTGCTATAGAGTAAACTAGTAAATGGGGACTGCTATAGAGTACACTAGTAAATGGGGAGGACTGCTATAGAGTAGACTAGTAAATGGGGAGGACTGCTATAGAGTAGACTAGTAAATGGGGAGGACTGCTATAGAGTACACTAGTAAATGGGGAGGACTGCTATAGAGTACACTAGTAAATGGGGAGGACTGCTATAGAGTAGACTAGTAAATGAGGACTGCTATAAAGTAGACTAGTAAATGAGGACTGCTATAGAGTAGACTAGTAAATGAGGACTGCTATAGAGTAGACTAGTAAATGAGGACTGCTATAGAGTAAACTAGTAAATGAGGACTGCTATAGAGTCAACTAGTAAATGAGGACTGCTATAGAGTAGACTAGTAAATGAGGACTGCTATAGAGTAGACTAGTAAATGAGGACTGCTATAGAGTAAACTAGTAAATGAGGACTGCTATAGAGTAGACTAGTAAATGAGGACTGCTATAGAGTAGACTAGTAAATGAGGACTGCTATAGATTAGACTAGTAAATGAGGACTGCTATAGAGTAGACTAGTAAATGAGGACTGCTATAGAGTAAACTAGTAAATGAGGACTGCTATAGAGTAGACTAGTAAATGAGGACTGCTATAGAGTAGACTAGTAAATATGGACTGCTATAGAGTAAACTAGTAAATGAGGACTGCTATAGAGTAGACTAGTAAATGAGGACTGCTATAGAGTAGACTAGTAAATGAGGACTGCTATAGAGTAAACTAGTAAATGAGGACTGCTATAGAGTAGACTAGTAAATGAGGACTGCTATAGAGTAAACTAGTAAATTAGGAGGACTGCTATAGAGTAAACTAGTAAATTAGGAGGACTGCTATAGAGTAGACTAGTAAATTAGGAGGACTGCTATAGAGTAGACTAGTAAATTAGGAGGACTGCTATAGAGTAGACTAGTAAATGAGGACTGCTATAGAGTAAACTAGTAAATGAGGACTGCTATAGAGTAAACTAGTAAATGAGGACTGCTATAGAGTAAACTAGTAAATTAGGAGGACTGCTATAGAGTAAACTAGTAAATTAGGAGGACTGCTATAGAGTAGACTAGTAAATTAGGAGGACTGCTATAGAGTAGACTAGTAAATGAGGACTGCTATAGAGTAAACTAGTAAATGAGGACTGCTATAGAGTAGACTAGTAAATGAGGACTGCTATAGAGTAGACTAGTAAATGAGGACTGCTATAGAGTAGACTAGTAAATGAGGACTGCTATAGAGTAGACTAGTAAATGAGGACTGCTATAGAGTAAACTAGTAAATGAGGACTGCTATAGAGTAAACTAGTAAATGAGGACTGCTATAGAGTAGACTAGTAAATGAGGACTGCTATAGAGTAGACTAGTAAATGAGGACTGCTATAGAGTAGACTAGTAAATGAGGACTGCTATAGAGTAAACTAGTAAATGAGGACTGCTATAGAGTAGACTAGTAAATGAGGACTGCTATAGAGTAGACTAGTAAATGAGGACTGCTATAGAGTAAACTAGTAAATGAGGACTGCTATAGAGTAGACTAGTAAATGAGGACTGCTATAGAGTAGACTAGTAAATGAGGACTGCTATAGAGTAGACTAGTAAATGAGGACTGCTATAGAGTAAACTAGTAAATGAGGACTGCTATAGAGTAGACTAGTAAATGAGGACTGCTATAGAGTAAACTAGTAAATGAGGACTGCTATAGAGTAAACTAGTAAATGAGGACTGCTATAGAGTAGACTAGTAAATTAGGACTGCTATAGAGTAGACTAGTAAATTAGGAGGACTGCTATAGAGTAGACTAGTAAATGAGGACTGCTATAGAGTAGACTAGTAAATGAGGACTGCTATAGAGTAAACTAGTAAATGAGGACTGCTATAGAGTAAACTAGTAAATTAGGAGGACTGCTATAGAGTAAACTAGTAAATGAGGACTGCTATAGAGTAGACTAGTAAATTAGAGGACTGCTATAACTAGTAAATGAGGACTGCTATAGAGTAGACTAGTAAATGAGGACTGCTATAGCTAGTAAATGAGGACTGCTATAGAGTAGACTAGTAAATGAGGACTGCTATAGAGTAGACTAGTAAATGAGGACTGCTATAGAGTAAACTAGTAAATGAGGACTGCTATAGAGTAGACTAGTAAATGAGGACTGCTATAGAGTAGACTAGTAAATGAGGACTGCTATAGATTAGACTAGTAAATGAGGACTGCTATAGAAACTAGTAAATGAGGACTGCTATAGAGTAAACTAGTAAATGAGGACTGCTATAGAGTAGACTAGTAAATGAGGACTGCTATAGAGTAAATGACTAGTAAATGAGGACTGACTATAGAGTAAACTAGTAAATGAGGACTGCTATAGATTAGACTAGTAAATTAGGAGGACTGCTATAGAGTAGACTAGTAAATGAGGACTGCTATAGAGTAGACTAGTAAATGAGTACTGCTATAGAGTAGACTAGTAAATGAGGACTGCTATAGAGTAGACTAGTAAATGAGGACTGCTATAGAGTAGACTAGTAAATTAGGAGGACAGCTATAGAGTAAACTAGTAAATTAGGAGGACTGCTATAGAGTAGACTAGTAAATTAGGAGGACTGCTATAGAGAAGACTAGTAAATGAGGACTGCTATAGAGTAGACTAGTAAATGAGGACTGCTATAGAGTAAACTAGTAAATGAGGACTGCTATAGAGTAAACTAGTAAATGAGGACTGTAAATTAGAGGACTATAGAGTAGACTAGTAAATGAGGACTGCTATAGAGTAGACTAGTAAATGAGGACTGCTATAGAGTAAACTAGTAAATGAGGACTGCTATAGAGTAGACTGCTATAGACTAGTAAATGAGGACTGCTATAGAGTAAACTAGTAAATGAGGACTGCTATAGAGTAGACTAGTAAATGAGGACTGCTATAGAGTAGACTAGTAAATGAGGACTGCTATAGAGTAGACTAGTAAATGAGGACTGCTATAGAGTAGACTAGTAAATGAGGACTGCTATAGAGTAAACTAGTAAATGAGGACTGCTATAGAGTAGACTAGTAAATGAGGACTGCTATAGAGTAGACTAGTAAATGAGGACTGCTATAGAGTAAACTAGTAAATGAGGACTGCTATAGAGTAGACTAGTAAATGAGGACTGCTATAGAGTAGACTAGTAAATGAGGACTGCTATAGAGTAGACTAGTAAATGAGGACTGCTATAGAGTAAACTAGTAAATGAGGACTGCTATAGAGTAGACTAGTAAATGAGGACTGCTATAGAGTAAACTAGTAAATTAGGAGGACTGCTATAGAGTAAACTAGTAAATTAGGAGGACTGCTATAGAGTAGACTAGTAAATGAGGACTGCTATAGAGTAGACTAGTAAATGAGGACTGCTATAGAGTAAACTAGTAAATGAGGACTGCTATAGAGTAAACTAGTAAATTAGGAGGACTGCTATAGAGTAAACTAGTAAATTAGGAGGACTGCTATAGAGTAGACTAGTAAATGAGGACTGCTATAGAGTAGACTAGTAAATGAGGACTGCTATAGAGTAAACTAGTAAATGAGGACTGCTATAGAGTAGACTAGTAAATGAGGACTGCTATAGAGTAAACTAGTAAATGAGGACTGCTATAGAGTAAACTAGTAAATGAGGACTGCTATAGAGTAAACTAGTAAATTAGGAGGACTGCTATAGAGTAAACTAGTAAATTAGGAGGACTGCTATAGAGTAGACTAGTAAATGAGGACTGCTATAGAGTAGACTAGTAAATGAGGACTGCTATAGAGTAAACTAGTAAATGAGGACACTAGTAAATGTACTGCACAAGGCTGACTGTAGGTCTGTCTTCTATCTAATGGACGTCCAGACAAGTGGGCTAGCTAGTTGTTCTAGTCATCCAGCCTCAAGCAGCTAAACTGATGATGTCAGAGAAAAGAAAAGTACTACTGAAGTAGAAAATGACACGTCCCAAATGGAACCTTATTCCCATAGAGCTCTGGTCAAATGGCACCTTATTCCCACAGAACTCTGGTCAAATGGAACCTTATTCCCATAGAGCTCTGGTCAAATGGAACCTTATTCCCATAGAACTCTGGTCAAATGGAACCTTATTCCCATAGAGCTCTGGTCAAATGGAACCTTATTCCCATAGAGCTCTGGTCAAATGGCACCTTATTCCCATAGAACTCTGGTCAAATGGAACCTTATTCCCATAGAACTCTGGTCAAATGGAACCTTATTCCCATAGAACTCTGGTCAAATGGAACCTTATTCCCATAGAACTCTGATCAAATGGAACCTTATTCCCATAGAACTCTGACCAAATGGAACCTTATTCCCATAGAGCTCTGGTCAAATGGAACCTTATTCCCATAGAACTCTGGTCAAATGGAACCTTATTCCCATAGAACTCTGGTCAAATGGAACCTTATTCCCATAGAGCTCTGGTCAAATGGTACCTTATTGCCATAGAACTCTGGTCAAATGGAACCTTATTCCTGCAGAGCTCTGGTCAAATGGAACCTTATTCCTGCAGAACTCTGGTCAAATGGCACCTTATTCCCATAGAGCTCTGGTCAAATGGTACCTTATTCCCGCAGAGCTCTGGTCAAATGGCACCTTATTCCCATAGAGCTCTGATCAAATGGAACCTTATTCCCATAGAGCTCTGGTCAAATGGTACCTTATTCCCATAGAGCTCTGGTCAAATGGCACCTTATTCCCATAGAGCTCTGGTCAAATGGAACCTTATTCCCATAGAGCTCTGGTCAAATGGAACCTTATTCCCATAGAGCTCTGGTCAAATGGAACCTTATTCCCATAGAGCTCTGGTCAAATGGAACCTTATTCCCATAGAACTCTGGTCAAATGGAACCTTATTCCCATAGAGCTCTGGTCAAATGGCACCTTATTCCCATAGAGCTCTGGTCAAATGGAACCTTATTCCCATAGAGCTCTGGTCAAATGGAACCTTATTCCCATAGAACTCTGGTCAAATGGCACCTTATTCCCATAGAGCTCTGGTCAAATGGAACCTTATTCCCATAGAGCTCTGGTCAAATGGTACCTTATTCCCATAGAGCTCTGGTCAAATGGCACCTTATTCCCATAGAGCTCTGGTCAAATGGAACCTTATTCCCATAGAACTCTGGTCAAATGGAACCTTATTCCCATAGAGCTCTGGTCAAATGGAACCTTATTCCCATAGAGCTCTGGTCAAATGGCACCTTATTCCCATAGAGCTCTGGTCAAATGGAACCTTATTCCCATAGAGCTCTGGTCAAATGGTACCTTATTCCCATAGAACTCTGGTCAAACGGAACCTTATTCCCAAAGAGCTCTGGTCAAATGGTACCTTATTCCCATAGAGCTCTGGTCAAATGGCACCTGGTCAGTGTTGTGGATTAGTTACTAAATCTCTCAGGGTTCTGGTCAGTGTTGTGGATTAGTGAGAAGGTTTTAGGGTCTTACTCGGCTGGGTTCTACAGGGTAGCTGGTGTACTGTGTGGTAGGACTGATAGATACTAGGCTGGGTTCTACAGGGTAGTTGGTGTACTGTGTGGTAGTGGAACTGATAGATACTAGGCTGGGTTCTACAGGGTAGCTGGTGTACTGTGTGGTAGGACTGATAGATACTAGGCTGGGTTCTACAGGGTAGCTGGTGTACTGTGTGGTAGTGGGACTGATAGATACTAGGCTGGGTTCTACAGGGTAGCTGGTGTACTGTGTGGTAGGACTGATAGATACTAGGCTGGGTTCTACAGGGTAGCTGGTGTACTGTGTGGTAGGACTGATAGATACTAGGCTGGGTTCTACAGGGTAGCTGGTGTACTGTGTGGTAGTGGGACTGATAGATACTAGGCTGGGTTCTACAGGGTAGCTGGTGTACTGTGTGGTAGTGGGACTGATAGATACTAGGCTGGGTTCTACAGGGTAGCTGGTGTACTGTGTGGTAGTGGGACTGATAGATACTAGGCTGGGTTCTACAGGGTAGCTGGTGTACTGTGTGGTAGTGGGACTGATAGATACTAGGCTGGGTTCTACAGGGTAGCTGGTGTACTGTGTGGTAGTGGGACTGATAGATACTAGGTTGGGTTCTACAGGGTAGCTGGTGTACTGTGTGGTAGTGGGACTGATAGATACTAGGCTGGGTTCTACAGGGTAGCTGGTGTACTGTGTGGTAGTGGGACTGATAGATACTAGGCTGGGTTCTACAGGGTAGCTGGTGTACTGTGTGGTAGTGGGACTGATAGATACTAGGCTGGGTTCTACAGGGTAGCTGGTGTACTGTGTGGTAGTGGGACTGATAGATACTAGGCTGGGTTCTACAGGGTAGCTGGTGTACTGTGTGGTAGTGGGACTGATAGATACTAGGCTGGGTTCTACAGGGTAGCTGGTGTACTGTGTGGTAGTGGGACTGATAGATACTAGGCTGGGTTCTACAGGGTAGTTGGTGTACTGTGTGGTAGGACTGATAGATACTAGGCTGGGTTCTACAGGGTAGCTGGTGTACTGTGTGGTAGGACTGATAGATACTAGGCTGGGTTCTACAGGGTAGCTGGTGTACTGTGTGGTAGGACTGATAGATACTAGGCTGGGTTCTACAGGGTAGCTGGTGTACTGTGTGGTAGGACTGATAGATACTAGGCTGGGTTCTACAGGGTAGCTGGTGTACTGTGTGGTAGGACTGATAGATACTAGGCTGGGTTCTACAGGGTAGCTGGTGTACTGTGTGGTAGTGGGACTGATAGATACTAGGCTGGGTTCTACAGGGTAGCTGGTGTACTGTGTGGTAGTGGGACTGATAGATACTAGGCTGGGTTCTACAGGGTAGCTGGTGTACTGTGTGGTAGTGGGACTGATAGATACTAGGCTGGGTTCTACAGGGTAGCTGGTGTACTGTGTGGTAGGACTGATAGATACTAGGCTGGGTTCTACAGGGTAGCTGGTGTACTGTGTGGTAGGACTGATAGATACTAGGCTGGGTTCTACAGGGTAGCTGGTGTACTGTGTGGTAGTGGGACTGATAGATACTAGGCTGGGTTCTACAGGGTAGCTGGTGTACTGTGTGGTAGTGGGACTGATAGATACTAGGCTGGGTTCTACAGGGTAGCTGGTGTACTGTGTGGTAGTGGGACTGATAGATACTAGGCTGGGTTCTACAGGGTAGCTGGTGTACTGTGTGGTAGGACTGATAGATACTAGGCTGGGTTCTACAGGGTAGCTGGTGTACTGTGTGGTAGTGGGACTGATAGATACTAGGCTGGGTTCTACAGGGTAGCTGGTGTACTGTGTGGTAGTGGGACTGATAGATACTAGGCTGGGTTCTACAGGGTAGCTGGTGTACTGTGTGGTAGTGGGACTGATAGATACTAGGCTGGGTTCTACAGGGTAGCTGGTGTACTGTGTGGTAGTGGGACTGATAGATACTAGGCTGGGTTCTACAGGGTAGCTGGTGTACTGTGTGGTAGTGGGACTGATAGATACTAGGCTGGGTTCTACAGGGTAGCTGGTGTACTGTGTGGTAGTGGGACTGATAGATACTAGGCTGGGTTCTACAGGGTAGCTGGTGTACTGTGTGGTAGTGGGACTGATAGATACTAGGCTGGGTTCTACAGGGTAGCTGGTGTACTGTGTGGTAGGACTGATAGATACTAGGCTGGGTTCTACAGGGTAGCTGGTGTACTGTGTGGTAGTGGGACTGATAGATACTAGGCTGGGTTCTACAGGGTAGCTGGTGTACTGTGTGGTAGTGGGACTGATAGATACTAGGCTGTTGGTCCTCCAATAGAAAGAGGCCTGGCCCTACCATTTGCTCCTACCTTACCTTTGGAGCCAGAGTTCAATCAATCCACTCCTGACAGGACAACGACACACATCATCACAGTGTTTCTCTCTTTACGCTTCAACAAGTAAACAATGCAACATCATATAACGCTTATTATTTTTATTGTTAGTTACATAGACACGTCAGTTCCTCTCCTCTGTTTCCACGGTAACCTTGGCACTAAGATTTGGATGTTTGAGTCGTTCCTTCTCCAGCTTGGTTGTGTTCAGACCCTGGTCTGTATAAAACCCCCAGTCCAGCTCGGGGTCAGTACAAACCCTGGTCTGTATAAAACCCCCCAGTCCATCTCGGGGTCAGTACAGACCCTGGTCTGTATAAAACCCCCAGTCCAGCTCGGGGTCAGTACAGACCCTGGTCTGTATAAAAAACCCCCAGTCCAGCTCGGGGTCAGTACAGACCCTGGTCTGTATAAAACCCCCAGTCCAGCTCGGGGTCAGTACAGACCCTGGTCTGTATAAAACCCCCCAGTCCAGCTCGGGGTCAGTACAGACCCTGGTCTGTATAAAACCCCCCAGTCCAGCTCGGGGTCAGTACAGACCCTGGTCTGTATAAAACCCCCAGTCCAGCTCGGGGTCAGTTCAGACCCTGGTCTGTACCCCCAGTCCAGCTGTATAAGACCCTGGTCTGTCCAGCCAGTCCAGGGGGGTCAGTACAGACCCTGGTCTGTATAAAACCACCCAGTCCATCTCGGGGTCAGTACAGACCCTGGTCTGTATAAAACCACCCAGTCCATCTCGGGGTCAGCACAGACCAGGTCTGTATAAAACCACCCAGTGGTCTGTATAAAACCCCCAGTCCATCTCGGGGTCAGTACAGACCCTGGTCTGTATAAAACCCCCAGTCCAGCTCCAGTACAGACCCTGGTCTGTATAAAACCAGTCCAGCTCGGGGTCAGTCTGAATAAAACCCCCAGTCCATCTCGGGGTCAGTACAGACCCTGGTCTGTGGGATAAAACCCCCAGTCCATCTCGGGGTCAGTACAGACCCTGGTCTGTATAAAACCCCCAGTCCATCTCGGGGTCAGTACAGACCCTGGTCTGTATAAAACCCCCAGTCCAGCTCGGGGTCAGTACAGACCCTGGTCTGTATAAAACCCCCAGTCCAGCTCGGGGTCAGTACAGACCCTGGTCTGTATAAAACCCCCCAGTCCATCTCGGGGTCAGTACAGACCCTGGTCTGTATAAAACCCCCCAGTCCATCTCGGGGTCAGTACAGACCCTGGTCTGAATAAAACCCCCCAGTCCATCTCGGGGTCAGTACAGACCCTGGTCTGAATAAAACCCCCCAGTCCAGCTCGGGGTCAGTACAGACCCTGGTCTGAATAAAACCCCCCAGTCCAGCTCGGGTCAGTACAGACCCTGTTTAGTCTGTATAAAACCCCCATCCATCTGGGTTCAGTACAGACCCTGGTCTGTAAAAACCCCCAGTTTAGCTGTAGCAGGTCAGTAATGTTGGTCTGAATAAAACCCCCAGTCCATCTCGGGGTCAGTACAGACCCTGGTCTGTGTTTAATTGTATCTCGGGGTCAGTACAGACCCTGGTCTGTATAAAACCCCAGTCCAGTCGATAATGCTGTATAAAACCCCCAGTCCATCTCGGGGTTACAGACCCTGGTCTGTAAAACCCCCAGTCCAGCTCAGTTTGTGTTTAGTAAAACCCCCAGTCCAGTAGCAGGTCCTAATGGTGTGGGGTCAGTTGTAGACCCTGGTCTGATAAAATGTTGTGTTTATTTCGTTCAGTACAGACCCTGGTCTGTTAAAACCCCCCAGTCCATCTCGGGGTCAGTTCCTGGTCTGTATTTCCCCCAGTCCATCTCGGGGTCAGTACAGACCCTGGTGTTTAAAAACCCCAGTCCATCTCGTCAGTACAGACCCTGGTCTGAGTCCATGGTCTGTATAAACCCCCAGTCCAGCTCGGGGTCAGTACAGACCCTGGTCTGATAAAACCCCCAGTCCATGTGTTCAGTTGTAGCAGGTCGATAATCTGTGTCCAGCTCGGGGTCAGTACAGACCCTGGTCTGAATAAAACCCCCAGTCCATCTCGGGGTCAGTACAGACCCTGGTCTGTATAAAACCCCCAGTCCATGTCAGTACAGACCCTGGTCTGTATAAACCCCCAGTCCATCTCGGGGTCAGTACAGACCCTGGTCTGAATAAAACCCCCCAGTCCATCTCGGGGTCAGTACAGACCCTGGTCTGAATAAAACCCCCCAGTCCAGCTCGGGGTCAGTACAGACCCTGGTCTGAATAAAACCCCCCAGTCCATCTCGAATAAAAAAAGAAATGTATTTATGCTTGGTTCCTCTCTGTGTTGTGTTTAGTTGTAGCAGGTTGATAATGCTGTGTTTAGTTGAAGCAGGTCATTAATGCTGTGTTTAGTTGTAGCAGGACGATAATGGTGTGTTTAGTTGTAGCAGGTTGATAATGTTGTGTTTATTTGTAGCAGGAAGATAATGTTGTGTTTATTTGTAGAAGGTCGATAATGTTGTGTTTAATTGTAGCAGGTCGATAATGCTAGGTTCAGCTGTAGCAGGTCGATAATGTTGTGTTTAGCTGTAGCAGGTCGATAATGGTGTGTTTAGTTGTAGCAGGATGATAATGTTGTGTTTAGTTGTAGCAGGTTGATAATGTTGTGTTTAGTTGTAGCAGGTTGATAATGTTGTGTTTAGTTGTAGCAGGTTGATAATGTGTGTTTAGTTGTAGCAGGTCGATAATGTTGTGTTTAGTTGTAGCAGGTCGATAATGCTGTGTTTAGTTGTAGCAGGACGATAATGGTGTGTTTAGTTGTAGCAGGTTGATAATGTTGTGTTTATTTGTAGCAGGAAGATAATGTTGTGTTTATTTGTAGCAGGTCGATAATGTTGTGTTTAGTTGTAGCAGGTCGATAATGCTGTGTTTAGTTGTAGCAGGTCGATAATGTTGTGTTTAGTTGTAGCAGGATGATAATGCTGTGTTTATTTGTAGCAGGATGATAATGTTGTGTTTATTTGTAGCAGGTTGATAATGCTGTGTTCAGTTGTAGCAGGTCGATAATGTTGTGTTTAGTTGTAGCAGGTCATTAATGCTATGTTTAGTTGTAGCAGGTTGATAATGTTGTGTTTAGTTGTAGCAGGACGATAATGCTGTGTTTAGTTGTAGCAGGATAATGTTGTGTTTAGTTGTAGCAGGTTGATAATGTTGTGTTTAGTTGTAGCAGGTTGATAATGTTGTGTTTAGTTGTAGCAGGTCATAATGTTGTGTTTAGTTGTAGCAGGTTGATAATGTTGTGTTTAGTTGTAGCAGGATGATAATGTTGTGTTTAGTTGTAGCAGGATTATAATGTTGTGTTTAGTTGTAGCAGGATTATAATGTTGTGTTTAGTTGTAGCAGGTCGATAATGCTGTGTTTAGTTGTAGCAGGTCGATAATGTTGTGTTTAGTTGTAGCAGGTTGATAATGTTGTGTTTAGTTGTAGCAGGTCGATAATGTTGTGTTTAGTTGTAGCAGGTCGATAATGTTGTGTTTAGCTGTAGCAGGTTGATAATGTTGTGTTTAGTTGTAGCAGTATGATAATGTTGTGTTTATTTGTAGCAGGAAGATAATGTTGTGTTTATTTGTAGCAGGTCGATAATGTTGTGTTTAATTGTAGCAGGTCGATAATGCTAGGTTCAGCTGTAGCAGGTCGATAATATTGTGTTTAGTTGTAGCAGGATGATAATGTTGTGTTTATTTGTAGCAAGACGATAATGTTGTGTTTAGTTGTAGCAGGTTGGTAATGTTGTGTTTAGTTGTGCATCCTGGGAGTGTCGGTCCATATAGAGATTGGCCACACCTCTTTACAGGGGGGAGGAGTCTAAGACAGCTTAGTCCCTCATCCATCTCACCTCAGCTCCTCCCCTTTCCTGGTCTTGGCAGGTATTGTGCTTTCTGATTGGCCCTGCTGGCTGGTCCCACCCCCGGTCCAGGTCCCGAGTGGGTTACTGCTGTGCGGGTGTTGAAAAAAGTGACCAATCACCTCGCAATATGCCGGAGGCGAGCGTTCCATGCGTCCGTGGCTGCTGCTATTGGCTACACTGATACCAGAGTTACTGCTGGGTGGTCTCGGCCCCCCCCCTCCACTGTGCATGTCTATCACTTCACTGTGGAAGATGGTTCTATTGGGGGGGGCCCTGACCGACTCCCTGTTTAACTCCAACTGCTGCTCTGGGTCCCTCAGCTGTAAGGTGCAGGGGCCCTGGTAGGGCGGGGGCTCCTCTCCGTCAGACAGGGAGATGGTGGGGGGAAGGTGGATGTCGTGGGTCAGGTAGGGGTAGGTGGGCTGGAAGCGACTGAAACGATCCCGGTACATAAAGGAGGGGGCTGTGAACCTCTCCCTGGCCTGGGGCACATACACCACCTAGACACAGAGATAGATAGAGGGTTAGATAGTTACACCACCTAGACACAGAGATAGATAGAGGGTTAGATAGTTACACCACCTAGTCCTAGACACAGAGATAGATAGAGGGTTAGATAGTTACACCACCTAGACACAGAGATAGATAGAGGGTTAGATAGTTACACCACCTAGACACAGAGATAGATAGAGGGTTAGATAGTTACACCACCTAGACACAGAGATAGATAGAGGGTTAGATAGTTACACACCTACCTAGACACAGAGATAGATAGAGGGTTAGATAGTTACACCACCTAGACACAGAGATAGATAGAGGGTTAGATAGTTACACCACCTAGACACAGAGATAGATAGAGGGTTAGATAGTTACACCACCTAGACACAGAGATAGATAGAGGGTTAGATAGTTACACCACCTAGACACAGAGATAGATAGAGGGTTAGATAGTTACACCACCTAGTCCTAGACACAGAGATAGATAGAGGGTTAGATAGTTACACCACCTAGACACAGAGATAGATAGAGGGTTAGATAGTTACACCACCTAGTCCTAGACACAGAGATAGATAGAGGGTTAGATAGTTACACCACCTAGACACAGAGATAGATAGAGGGTTAGATAGTTACACCACCTAGACACAGAGATAGATAGAGGGTTAGATAGTTACACCACCTAGACACAGAGATAGATAGAGGGTTAGATAGTTACACCACCTAGACACAGAGATAGATAGAGGGTTAGATAGTTACACCACCCTAGACACAGAGATAGATAGAGGGTTAGATAGTTACACCACCTAGACACAGAGATAGATAGAGGGTTAGATAGTTACAACACCTAGACACAGAGATAGATAGAGGGTTAGATAGTTACACCACCTAGACACAGAGATAGATAGAGGGGTTAGATAGTTACACCACCTAGACACAGAGATAGATAGAGGGTTAGATAGTTACAACACCTAGTCCTAGACACAGAGATAGATAGAGGGTTAGATAGTTACACCACCTAGACACAGAGATAGATAGAGGGTTAGATAGTTACACCACCTAGACACAGAGATAGATAGAGGGTTAGATAGTTACACCACCTAGACACAGAGATAGATAGAGGGTTAGATAGTTACACCACCTAGACACAGAGATAGATAGAGGGTTAGATAGTTACACCACCTAGACACAGAGATAGATAGAGGGTTAGATAGTTACACCACCTAGACACAGAGATAGATAGAGGGTTAGATAGTTACACCACCTAGACACAGAGATAGATAGAGGGTTAGATAGTTACACCACCTAGACACAGAGATAGATAGAGGGTGAGATAGTTACAACACCTAGTCCTAGACACAGAGATAGATAGAGGGTTAGATAGTTACACCACCTAGACACAGAGATAGATAGAGGGTTAGATAGTTACACCACCTAGACACAGAGATAGATAGAGGGTTAGATAGTTACACCACCTAGTCCTAGACACAGAGATAGATAGAGGGTTAGATAGTTACACCACCTAGACACAGAGATAGATAGAGGGTTAGATAGTTACACCACCTAGACACAGAGATAGATAGAGGGTTAGATAGTTACACCACCTAGACACAGAGATAGATAGAGGGTTAGATAGTTACACCACCTAGACACAGAGATAGATAGAGGGTTAGATAGTTACAACACCTAGTCCTAGACACAGAGATAGATAGAGGGTTAGATAGTTACACCACCTAGACACAGAGATAGATAGAGGGTTAGATAGTTACACCACCTAGACACAGAGATAGATAGAGGGTTAGATAGTTACACCACCTAGACACAGAGATAGATAGAGGGTTAGATAGTTACAACACCTAGTCCTAGACACAGAGATAGATAGAGGGTTAGATAGTTACACCACCTAGACACAGAGATAGATAGAGGGTTAGATAGTTACACCACCTAGACACAGAGATAGATAGAGGGTTAGATAGTTACACCACCTAGACACAGAGATAGATAGAGGGTTAGATAGTTACACCACCTAGACACAGAGATAGATAGAGGGTTAGATAGTTACACCACCTAGACACAGAGATAGATAGAGGGTTAGATAGTTACACCACCTAGACACAGAGATAGATAGAGGGTTAGATAGTTACACCACCTAGACACAGAGATAGAGGGTTAGATAGTTACACCACCTAGTCCTAGACACAGAGATAGATAGAGGGTTAGATAGTTACAACACCTAGTCCTAGACACAGAGATAGATAGAGGGTTAGATAGTTACAACACCTAGACACAGAGATAGATAGAGGGTTAGATAGTTACACCACCTAGACACAGAGATAGATAGAGGGTTAGATAGTTACACCACCTAGACACAGAGATAGATAGAGGGTTAGATAGTTACACCACCTAGACACAGAGATAGATAGAGGGTTAGATAGTTACACCACCTAGACACAGAGATAGATAGAGGGTTAGATAGTTACACCACCTAGACACAGAGATAGATAGAGGGTTAGATAGTTACACCACCTAGACACAGAGATAGATAGAGGGTTAGATAGTTACACCACCTAGACACAGAGATAGATAGAGGGTTAGATAGTTACACCACCTAGACACAGAGATA
This sequence comes from Oncorhynchus keta, assembly GCF_023373465.1. Taxonomy (NCBI): domain Eukaryota; kingdom Metazoa; phylum Chordata; class Actinopteri; order Salmoniformes; family Salmonidae; genus Oncorhynchus; species Oncorhynchus keta. The sequence goes on along the minus strand of NW_026286334.1, from coordinate 8,520 downwards.
GATAGAGGGTTAGATAGTTACACCACCTAGTCCTAGACACAGAGATAGATAGAGGGTTAGATAGTTACACCACCTAGACACAGAGATAGATAGAGGGTTAGATAGTTACACCACCTAGACACAGAGATAGATAGAGGGTTAGATAGTTACACCACCTAGACACAGAGATAGATAGAGGGTTAGATAGTTACACCACCTAGACACAGAGATAGATAGAGGGTTAGATAGTTACACCACCTAGACACAGAGATAGATAGAGGGTTAGATAGTTACACACACCTAGACACAGAGATAGATAGAGGGTTACTAAATAGATACACCACCTAGACACAGAGATAGATAGAGGTTAGATAGTTACACCACCTAGACACAGAGATAGATAGAGGGTTAGATAGTTACACCCTAGTCCTAGACACAGAGATAGATAGAGGGGTTAGATAGTTACACCACCTAGACACAGAGATAGATAGAGGGTTAGATAGTTACACCAGATTGGATCTAGACACAGAGATAAATAGAGGGTTAGATAGTTACACCACCTAGACACAGAGATAGATAGAGGGTTAGATAGTTACAGATAGACACAGAGATAGATAAAGGGTTAGATAGTTACACCACCTAGACACAGAGATAGATAGAGGGTTAGATAGTTACAAACAGTCCTAGACACAGAGATAGATAGAGGTTAGATAGTTACACCACCTAGACACAGAGATAGATAGATCCATTACCTAGAACAGAGATAGATAGGGTTAGATAGTTACACCACCTAGACACAGAGATAGATAGAGGGTTAGATAGTTACAAACACCTAGACACAGAGATAGATAGAGGTTAGATAGTTAACAGATTGGATCCATAGACACAGAGATAGATAAACAGATTGGGTTAGATCCACCTAGAACAGAGACCATTACACAGAGATAGATCCAGTTAGAGATAGATAGAGGGTTAGATAGTTACACCACCTAGACACAGAGATAGATAGAGGGTTAGATAGTTACACCACCTAGACACAGAGATAGATAGAGGGTTAGATAGTTACACCACCTAGACACAGAGATAGATAGAGGGTTAGATAGTTACAAACACCTAGACACAGTAGATAGTTACTAAACACCTAGTCCACACAGAGATAGATAGAGGGTTAGATAGTTACACCACCTAGACACAGAGATAGATAGAGGGTTAGATAGTTACACCACCTAGTCCTAGACACAGAGATAGATAGAGGGTTAGATAGTTACACCACCTAGTCCTAGACACAGAGATAGATAGAGGGTTAGATAGTTACACCACCTAGACACAGAGATAGAGGGTTGGATAGTTACACCACCTAGACACAGACAGATACACCACCTAGTCCTAGACACAGACAGATACACCACCTAGTCCTAGACACAGACAGATACACCACCTAGTCCTAGACACAGACAGATACACCACCTAGTCCTAGACACAGACAGTCAGACCATCTAGTCCTAGATCCATTACTAAACAGATTGGGTCCATTACTAAACAGATTGGGTCCATTACTAAACAGATTGGATCCATTGGGTCCATTACTAAACAGATTGGATCTAGTGGATCCATTACTAAACAGATTGGATCTAGTGGATCCATTACTAAACAGATTGGATCCATTGGGTCCATTACTAAACAGATTGGATCTAGTGGGATCCATTACTAAACAGATTGGATCCAGTGGGTCCATTACTAAACAGATTGGATCTAGTGGGATCCATTACTAAACAGATTGGATCTAGTGGATCCATTACTAAACAGATTGGATCTAGTGGGGTCCGTTACTAAACAGATTGGATCCAGTGGGTCCATTACTAAACAGATTGGATCTAGTGGGTCCATTACTAAACAGATTGGGATCCATTACTAAACAGATTGGATCTAGTGGGGTCCGTTACTAAACAGATTGGATCCATTACTAAACAGATTGGATCTAGTGGGGTCCGTTACTAAACAGATTGGATCCATTACTAAACAGATTGGATCCATTACTAAACAGATTGGATCCATTACTAAACAGATTGGATCTAGTGGATCCATTACTAAACAGATTGGATCAAGTGGGGTCCGTTACTAAACAGATTGGATCCAGTGGAGTCCGTTACTAAACAGATTGGATCTAGTGGGATCCATTACTAAACAGATTGGATCCATTACTAAACAGATTGGATCTAGTGGGGTCCGTTACTAAACAGATTGGATCCATTACTAAACAGATTGGATCCATTACTAAACAGATTGGATCCATTACTAAACAGATTGGATCCATTACTAAACAGATTGGATCCATTACTAAACAGATTGGATCCATTACTAAACAGATTGGATCCAGTGGAGTCCGTTACTAAACAGATTGGATCCATTACTAAACAGTGGATCCATTACTAAACCAGTGGATCCATTACTAAACAGATTGGATCCAGTGGATCCATTACTAAACAGATTGGATCAGATTGGATCCAGTGGGTCCCATTACTAAACAGATTGGATCTAGTGGATCCATTACTAAACAGATTGGATCTAGTGGATCCATTACTAAACAGATTGGATCCAGTGGATCCATTACTAAACAGATTGGATCTAGTGGATCCATCACTAAACAGATTGGATCCAGTGGGTCCATTACTAAACAGATTGGATCTAGTGGATCCATTACTAAACAGATTGGATCTAGTGGATCCATTACTAAACAGATTGGATCCAGTGGATCCATTACTAAACAGATTGGATCTAGTGGATCCATTACTAAACAGATTGGATCTAGTGGATCCATTACTAAACAGATTGGATCCAGTGGATCCATTACTAAACAGATTGGATCTAGTGGATCCATTACTAAACAGATTGGATCTAGTGGATCCATTACTAAACAGATTGGATCTAGTGGATCCATTACTAAACAGATTGGATCCATTACTAAACAGATTGGATCCATTACTAGTGGATCCATTACTAAACAGATTGGATCCAGTGGATCCAGATTGGATCCACTAAACAGATTGGATCCATTACTAAACAGATTGGATCTAGTGGGGTCCGTTACTAAACAGATTGGATCCATTACTAAACAGATTGGATCCATTACTAAACAGATTGGAACCAGTGGGGTCCATTACTAAACAGATTGGAACCAGTGGGGTCCATTACTAAACAGATTGGATCTAGTGGGGTCCATTACTAAACAGATTGGATCCATTACTAAACAGATTGGATCTAGTGGGGTCCATTACTAAACAGATTGGATCCATTACTAAACAGATTGGATCCAGGGGATCCATTACTAAACAGATTTGATCCAGTGGGGTCCATTACTAAACAGATTGGATCTAGTGGGGTCCATTACTAAACAGATTGGATCCAGTGGGGTCCATTACTAAACAGATTGGATCCATTACTAAACAGATTGGGTCCATTACTAAACAGATTGGATCCATTACTAAACAGATTGGATCCATTACTAAACAGATTGGATCCATTACTAATCAGATTGGATCCAGTGGATCCATTACTAAACAGATTGGATCGATTACTAAACAGATTGGATCCATTACTAAACAGATTGGATCCATTACTAAACAGATTGGATCCATTACTAAACAGATTGGATCCATTACTAAACAGATTGGATCCATTACTAAACAGATTGGATCCAGTGGGATCCATTACTAAACAGATTGGATCCATTACTAAACAGATTGGATCCAGTGGGATCCATTACTAAACAGATTGGATCCAGTGGGATCCATTACTAAACAGATTGGATCCATTACTAAACAGATTGGGTCCATTACTAAACAGATTGGATCCATTACTAAACAGATTGGATCCATTACTAAACAGATTGGATCCATTACTAAACAGATTGGATCCATTACTAAACAGATTGGATCCATTACTAAACAGATTGGATCCATTACTAAACAGATTGGGTCCAGTGGATCCATTACTAAACAGATTGGATCCATTACTAAACAGATTGGATCCATTACTAAACAGATTGGATCCATTACTAAACAGATTGGATCCATTACTAAACAGATTGGATCCATTACTAAACAGATTGGATCCATTACTAAACAGATTGGATCCAGTGGGTCCATTACTAAACAGATTGGATCCGTTACTAAACAGATTGGATCCATTACTAAACAGATTGGATCCATTACTAAACAGATTGGATCCGTTACTAAACAGATTGGATCCATTACTAAACAGATTGGATCCATTACTAAACAGATTAGATCCATTACTAAACAGATTGGATCTAGTGGATCCATTACTAAACAGATTGGATCCAGTGGATCCATTACTAAACAGATTGGGTCCATTACTAAACAGATTGGATCCATTACTAAACAGATTGGATCCAGTGGATCCATTACTAAACAGATTAGATCCATTACTAAACAGATTGGATCTAGTGGATCCATTACTAAACAGATTGGATCCAGTGGATCCATTACTAAACAGATTGGATCCATTACTAAACAGATTGGATCTAGTGGATCCATTACTAAACAGATTGGATCCAGTGGATCCATTACTAAACAGATTGGATCCATTACTAAACAGATTGGATCTAGTGGATCCATTACTAAACAGATTAGATCCATTACTAAACAGATTGGATCTAGTGGATCCATTACTAAACAGATTGGATCCAGTGGATCCATTACTAAACAGATTGGATCCGTTACTAAACAGATTGGATCCGTTACTAAACAGATTGGATCCATTACTAAACAGATTGGATCCATTACTAAACAAATTGGATCCGTTACTAAACAGATTGGATCCATTACTAAACAGATTGGATCCATTACTAAACAGATTGGATCCATTACTAAACAGATTGGATCCATTACTAAACAGATTGGATCCAGTGGGGTCCATTACTAAACAGATTGGATCTAGTGGGTCCATTACTAAACAGATTGGATCCGTTACTAAACAGATTGGATCCATTACTAAACAGATTGGATCCATTACTAAACAGATTGGATCCGTTACTAAACAGATTGGATCCAGTGGATCCATTACTAAACAGATTGGATCCGTTACTAAACAGATTGGATCCATTACTAAACAGATTGGATCCATTACTAAACAGATTGGATCCATTACTAAATAAATTGGATCCATTACTAAACAGATTGGATCCATTACTAAACAGATTGGATCCATTACTAAACAGATTAGATCCATTAATAAACAGATTGGATCCATTACTAAACAGATTAGATCCATTACTAAACAGATTGGATCCATTACTAAACAGATTGGATCCATTGGGCTCCCCATCACATCAGACAGACTGATGTCAGTGACTGCCAATTAGACCTGTCTCTCTCCTCCGCTGCACACACACACACACACACACACACACACACACACACACACACACACACACACTTGGTTTTTACCTCGGAGGCGCCTTGTCGAGAGCCGCTGTCCGGCGGCCAGAGACACACATCCTGATGACAGAAAGAGACAGTCTGAACATTTGACCTGTGGAGGAAACCGATAACCTAACGGCCATATTGGTCTGCTTCACTCAGCAATATATGTTAAAACAAGAACCAGCTCCAATCTGGTGAACTGGGTCAGCTGTCTAGACAGATGTCTGGTACAGGGTCAGCTGTCTAGACAGGTGTCTGGTGAACTGGGTCAGCTGTCTAGACAGGTGTCTGGTACAGGGTCAGCTGTCTAGACAGGTGTCTGGTACAGGGTCAGCTGTCTAGACAGGTGTCTGGTGAACAGGGTCAGCTGTCTAGACAGGTGTCTGGTACAGGGTCAGCTGTCTAGACAGGTGTCTGGTACAGGGTCAGCTGTCTAGACAGGTGTCTGGTGAACAGGGTCAGCTGTCTAGACAGGTGTCTGGTACAGGGTCAGCTGTCTAGACAGGTGTCTGGTACAGGTGTCTGGTCAGGTGTCTGTCTAGACAGGTGTCTGGGGTCAGCTGTCTACAGGTGTCAGCTGTCTAGACAGGTGTCTGGAACAGGGTCAGCTGTCTACAGGGTCAGCTGTCTAGACAGGTGTCTGGTACAGGGTCAGCTGTCTAGACAGGTGTCTGGTACAGGGCCAGGTGTCTGGTACAGGGTCAGCTGTCTAGACAGGTGTCTGGTACAGGGTCAGCTGTCTAGACAGGTGTCTGGTACAGGGTCAGCTGTCTAGACAGGTGTCTGGTACAGGGTCAGCTGTCTAGACAGGTGTCTGGTACAGGGTCAGCTGTCTAGACAGGTGTCTGGTACAGGGTCAGCTGTCTAGACAGGTGTCTGGTACAGGGTCAGCTGTCTAGACAGGTGTCTGGTACAGGGCCAGGTGTCTGGTACAGGGTCAGCTGTCTAGACAGGTGTCTGGTACAGGGTCAGCTGTCTAGACAGGTGTCTGGTACAGGGTCAGCTGTCTAGGTGTCAGGGTCAGCTGTCTACAGGTGTCTGGTACAGGGTCAGCTGTCTAGACAGGTGTCTGGTAGCTGTCTAGACAGGTGTCTGGTACAGGGTCAGCTGTCTAGACAGGTGTCTGGTACAGGGTCAGCTGTCTAGGTGTCTGGTACAGGTCAGCTGTCTGACAGGTGTCTGGTACAGGGTCAGCTGTCTAGACAGGTGTCTGGTACAGGGTCAGCTGTCTAGACAGGTCAGCTGTCTAGAGGGTCAGCTGTCTAGACAGGTGTCTGGTACAGGGTCAGCTGTCTAGACAGGTGTCTGGTACAGGGTCAGCTGTCTAGACAGGTGTCTGGTACAGGGTCAGCTGTCTAGACAGGTGTCTGGTACAGGGTCAGCTGTCTAGACAGGTGTCTGGTACAGGGTCAGCTGTCTAGACAGGTGTCTGGTACAGGGCCAGGTGTCTGGTACAGGGTCAGCTGTCTAGACAGGTGTCTGGTACAGGGTCAGCTGTCTAGACAGGTGTCTGGTACAGGGTCAGCTGTCTAGACAGGTGTCTGGTACAGGGTCAGCTGTCTAGACAGGTGTCTGGTGAACAGGGTCAGCTGTCTAGACAGGTGTCTGGTACAGGGTCAGCTGTCTAGACAGGTGTCTGGTACAGGGTCAGCTGTCTAGTGTCAGCTCAGCTGTCTAGACAGGTGTCTGGTACAGGGTCAGCTGTCTAGACAGGTGTCTGGTCAGCTGTCTAGACAGGTGTCTGGTACAGGGTCAGCTGTCTAGACAGGTGTCTGGTACAGGGTCAGCTGTCTAGACAGGTGTCTGGGTCAGGGTCTGGTACAGGGTCTGTCTAGACAGGTGTCTGGTACAGGGTCAGCTGTCTAGACAGGTGTCTGGTACAGGGTCAGCTGTCTAGACAGGTGTCTGGTACAGGGTCAGCTGTCTAGACAGGTGTCTGGTACAGGGTCAGCTGTCTAGACAGGTGTCTGGTACAGGGTCAGCTGTCTAGACAGGTGTCTGGTACAGGGTCAGCTGTCTAGACAGGTGTCTGGTACAGGGCCAGGTGTCTGGTACAGGGTCAGCTGTCTAGACAGGTGTCTGGTACAGGGTCAGCTGTCTAGACAGGTGTCTGGTACAGGGTCAGCTGTCTAGACAGGTGTCTGGTACAGGGTCAGCTGTCTAGACAGGTGTCTGGTACAGGGTCAGCTGTCTAGACAGGTGTCTGGTACAGGGTCAGCTGTCTAGACAGGTGTCTGGTACAGGGTCAGCTGTCTAGACAGGTGTCTGGTACAGGGTCAGCTGTCTAGACAGGTGTCTGGTACAGGGCCAGGTGTCTGGTACAGGGTCAGCTGTCTAGACAGGTGTCTGGTACAGGGTCAGCTGTCTAGACAGGTGTCTGGTACAGGGTCAGCTGTCTAGACAGGTGTCTGGTACAGGGTCAGCTGTCTAGACAGGTGTCTGGTACAGGGTCAGCTGTCTAGACAGGTGTCTGGTACAGGGTCAGCTGTCTAGACAGGTGTCTGGTACAGGGTCAGCTGTCTAGACAGGTGTCTGGTACAGGGTCAGCTGTCTAGACAGGTGTCTGGTCAGGGTCTAGACAGGTGTCTGGTACAGGGTCAGCTGTCTGACAGGTGTCTGGACAGGTGTCTGGTACAGGGTCAGCTGTCTAGACAGGTGTCTGGTACAGGTCAGGGTCAGCAGGTGTCTGTCTGTCTAGACAGGTGTCTGGTACAGGGTCAGCTGTCTAGACAGGTGTCTGGTACAGGGTCAGCTGTCTAGACAGGTGTCTGGTACTGGTACAGGGTCAGGTGTCTAGAGCTGTCTAGACAGGTGTCTGGTACAGGGTCAGCTGTCTAGACAGGTGTCTGGTCTCTAGACAGGTGTCTGGTACAGGGTCAGGGTGTCTGGTACAGGGTCAGCTGTCTAGACAGGTGTCTGGTACAGGGTCAGCTGTCTAGACAGGTGTCTGGTACAGGGTCAGCTGTCTAGACAGGTGTCTGGTACAGGGTCAGCTGTCTAGACAGGTGTCTGGTACAGGGTCAGCTGTCTAGACAGGTGTCTGGTACAGGGTCAGCTGTCTAGACAGGTGTCTGGTACAGGGTCAGCTGTCTAGACA